>NC_089146.1:19868435-20170551 GCF_009819655.1 Sylvia atricapilla | reverse complement strand
TCTAACCGGAGTCTGTACCAAAACTAAGACCAACTAAGTGACGATTCCTGCATTATCTTAAATCTAGATCACAAGTGTTGGGGGCAGAATGGAAAGGGACACTGTGCTGGTTTTGGCTGGGGTAGAGTTAACTTTCTGCCCAGTGGCTGGTAGGGGGCTGTGTTTGGGTTTGTGCTGCCCACGGGGTTGATAATGCAGAGATGGTTTGTTATTGTTGAGCAGGGCTTACCCTGAGCCAAGGCCCTTTGAGCTCCTTGTACAGCCACACTGGAGAGAGAGGGGGCTGGGGGTGCCTGGGGGACACAGCTGGGACAGGTGACCCCAGCTGACCAAAGGGACATTCCAGACCACCTGACATCGTGTCCAGTATATGGGGAAAGTGGGGAAAGAAGGAGCAAAGAGGGAGGACATCTGGAGTGCCAGCGTTTGTCTCACCAAGTAACCTTACCCTTGATAGGGTCTTGCTCTCCTGGAGATCCCGAGTCTGCCTGTCCATAGGAAGCAGTGAATTAATTCCTTGTTTTGCTCTGCTTGCATGCATAGCCTTTGCTTTCCCTATCAAACCCACGAGTTTTCCAGCTTTAACCTTTTGGTTCTCTGTGCAGTCTTGCTGGTGGGGCAGTGAGCGAGTGGCTACCCAGGGCTTGGCTGCTGTCTGGGGTTAAACCAGACATAAACAGGCATCTCTAATGGCAAAGCTGCTTCTGTCACTGCCTTGTGCCACCAGCCCCTTCCCTCCATATGATGACCACAATTTCGCAGTACAGATTAAACATTAGCTTGTTTTTAGTTTTGCTTTTCCAAAAACTATATCCAAAAACGTATTTTAGAAAGATATCCAACCTCACTTTAAGGACTTCAACAGATGGCAAGTCTGTCACCTGCCATGGTAAGCAGGATTAATGTTTAATTGTCCTTGCAAATACTGAATTTTGCCCTGCTCAGTGAAATACAGGAAGGTTTTCAGACTCCCTGTTGTGTCAGAGCAGAAGTACCTCAGGTGTACCAGAAATCAAATGTGCGTACTGACTGTGTGCTCAAAGGTTGTATGATCATTTATTTTTTATATATCAACATGTTGTTCTGAATTTTTTCACTCTAATATGGTAACTTGGCTTCACTGCAAACAGAATTTTCTGTTTATTCTGTGCATTTGCATATGGCATTGCATCATTTTTCATAGAAATTCTAAGAGTTTGTTGGTATCATTTTAACAGTAATGAAACATGGATTTCATTTTTTAGAGGACAGATTAAGGAAATGTCTACAGACTGAAAACATGATTTCAGAGGTCTAAAAATCTCCTGAGAGAAACTGGCATTTTTTGAGATCACAAGGTCAGTAGTACAGTAGCAGTTATTCACATGCATAGATCTCTACAGTTACACAAGTCAAATTTCATTTTGTACCATTTGATGGTACAAAACACGATGCTATATTTTACATCTCTGTGGAGATTTTGATTAGCACTTTCTGAAGAACATAATTTAAAAAAAAATCAGGTTTTCAGCTGCACCTTTGTGTTTAAAAGTGCTTAAAATTCATGGTGAAACCTACTGGATTAGTACATATCAGCAACTTCCAGTGAAATTACATTTATGCAGGTAAAATGTTCCTAACTTCTTGTCTGTGTTTGTAAATGAATTGTTACTATATATTTGCATCCTTTGTCACTTGCTTGCAAAAGTATCAACTGTTTAATATTTTGGAAAGGGAAACACCAAGTTATCTGAAGAGGTACTTTCAAGGCTTTTAATTGTCACGTCATAATGTGATTTATTTTTTCCAGAGACTGGAAGTAAGGGATATGATTTATTCAGCCACAAAGAGCTGGCCGACACATCTCAAGTAGTAAATGCATTCAGAGAACTGTGTATAATCAGTAAAATATTTTAATAATGTCACAAAGAAACTTAAAATGCTTGATAAATAGCAAGAAAATGATGATAGTATCTTCTCTTCGTTAATTAATTCATAGTTTCATGTAAGCTTTATTAGGATATTGGAAAATGGATATTTATCTTTTATTTGTTTGTTTATTAGGATGTTATTTTAAAATTTTACATTGTATTGATGAAAGAAAAATCAGAAAGCACGACTGTAGGTAACCCATTTTCTGAAGGATCTGTTTGATTTAGGAGTTAACCATGATACGAATGCAGACATTAAAGCTGTCTGGTTTTCGTGGGTCTGAGTGTGACAATTTGTCATACAGTTCTGATTTGAGATGTCGAGGAAGGATCGGAGTTCCCACCCCCTCCCTGCTTCTCCCTCTGGTACTCAGAGTTAGGTTTCTGGTCTATATAGGAGATGAGCTGAATAGGGTTTCTTTTTCCGGGCTTTATTTAGTAAAGAACATAATAGGATAAATAAAATTATAAAAGAACAGGCATGATGAGTTTTTTATTGTTTGCTCACCTTCCCCTTTGTTTTGCGAAGATCAATTTGGCTCTATGTGCTCTTTGAATGGCAGGTTAACTGCTGTAGCTAATTCCCAGGAATAAGCATATTCCAAAATAAGGTCGAGGTGGGAAAATAAATAATTTAAACTCAAATAGGTGGGATTTTTGAATTTTTCTTTTCAGTTACAGGGCAGACAAATGATAGAAATGTAAGATGACAAGCAGAATTTCAGAATTTTGAAGAAACAGGTTTTACTCATATTACCTGTAAGTGGAAGGAATTGCAAACTGATTGCAATTCTGCTTCGTTTGTTTTATTGTTGTTGCTGGTTTTTTGTTGGGTTTTTCTGTTTGTTTATTTTAAATATCCAAACACAAGGTCCTTCTCCATCATATATCTTTATACCACAATCTCTGGCTAACAACAAAGAGGGAAAAAGACTACCACTACAACAAAACAAAGAATTCCCTAAACAAAAAAAAAAAAAAACAAACCAAACTCCTTTTACAGGTCTTGAAATGACTCTGCATTCACAAGGTCTGAAGAGTGATGAGGATGAAAAATTTACATGCTCAAATCTCAATTCATTGTCTTAAAATGGGGAGAGTAGAGAGACAGCATAAATCACTAATCCAATTGTGCTAGAACAGCTGCCCAGATACAGCCACCGTGAAATCTGTGCTAGCAACCTGATTAAGTTGTTTTTTAACCACTGTGTCATCTAACTTAGCTCTGTGTGCAGTATGACAGTATCTGGATTCAGTGGTTGCTTTAAGACATTTTAGCATGTGGGGATGAAATCCAGTGAGAGTTCCTTCACAAATGCAGTGTTTGCAGCCTCTCCAGTGGTGCTGGCTTGGGGCTGGATTGTGCAGTTGGCGCAGGAGAGATGTGAGACATACAGAGATTTACCAAAGGGTATAAATTTCTGAAGGGGACAATCACCACTATCACAAATGCAACAGTTTTCCCATGTCAGGATCCATAAAACTGCAGGACAGCTGAACAGAGGATATTTCAGGAGCAAATGATAGCATTGTCTTATTTTTAAAAAGGACCTAATTTAATTTTATGTGATGGTGCCTGCATTTTAATGCATAACATAACCTGAACCCTTTGGCTGAGGTCAGCCTATCTACTAGTGTCTTCTTTTAGGAGTAGTTAAGCATATAAAGAAAAAATTCTTCTCTTCCCGTAAATGGTTTCCAGTGGTTAAATTCAAGAGCTTTAAAATAGAAATCACAATATATGGGAACTTGGAAGATTTCTGTGACTATAAATTCCCTCATAGCACTTTTTTCCCTAGCAATTAGAAATACAGAATAAAAACATGAAAAGATGTATTCCATGTTGCAATTCTGTAAAATTTATGTTGTATATTTGGGTTTGTGTTATAAGTTGTGGCCTGTGGTTTCCTTTCTGAGACTTTCGCTCAGGTGCCAGGATTAGCAAAAAAAAAAAAAAAAAAAAAAAAAAAAAAAAAAAAAAAAAAATTTACTGGAGACAACAAAATCCGCTATCCAGAGAGCAAAATTAATTTGTAGGTTTTGTACTTCTTATGATGATGGCTATAAGAATGTGTGACTTGCCCATTTCAAGGTTGGGAGACAGTTTAAAACCCCAAAGTAATTCCACTGGAGAAGGTATGTATTATGTAAAGAATAAGCACTTTGATAGTATCTCTACCCTTTTGTCTGGTAAGACACAGATTTTGTTGATAGTATGATGTAGTGTTTGAAATGTGACACGGGGAATTCTGAGACTTGCATTCTGTCCTCTAGAGTTTCCTTCCTTTGGGAATTTGAAGAATTCATTAAATAAATCTGACCAGAGGAGATTAAAGCCCTCTTTCAGCAAGGTGCTTAAGTTGGATTCATGGTTAATCAAAATAATTGTGCTGGGACAGTTGGTTTCTAATATTTGTTCTCGCTCAAATTAACCTTAAAAAATCAACCATCTAAAATGGTAGCAGAGTAAGGAAAGGGATGCTGATGAACAATTTCCAAATAGCATACTATTTACAATATTTTAAGAATCTATTTCTTTCTACCTCTATTTCTTCATTGCTATTCCTATTATCCTTTTGATTGTTTGAAAAGCATTATAATTCAGTGGTCTGGTTTAGTACTTAAGTAAGTCCTAGACACATTCTTGTTATTTCTAATCCATCAAGAGTACCCAACAGTTCCTTTATTTTCTTTATACCAGTCTAATGAGGTCAGAAAGGTCAGAAGAAACTAGCAAGAAGGGTCAGAGTGGCTTATGCAAGGGTCCTTTTCTGTAGGCTGATATTCAGCATGCTGTGAATGGGTCTGGCTATAGTATTTGCATTCTGCAGTGAAATAATGACATGAGCAATTTGACAAGTAGGCTTCATTATCCTTTCCCACAAAATGTATTTCCACAACTAGAGCAATTAGTAGGGATTATCTTTGAGAGGAGAAATAAATGGCTTTTAACCGCTTCATGTGTACTAAAATACTGCTAGATGCTTTAAATTTTTTCCCATTTGGAGAATTTATTTTGTCTTTTAAATACAAGTGTCAAGATATTACCCTGTATGAGAAGAAAAGTACTTTCCCATCCACTTACTGGTCTAACTTAGAAATAGTATCCTGAAGTTCATATTAGACTTAGATTTCCAGACCTGACATTAAAATTTTCCTTCCCCCCCACCTCTTATTGCTGAAAGTGCAAAATATTTTTTTCCTGTAATTGTTTTGACTTGTTCAGTGGAACAGGTTCTCTCTAACTGATGATCTTGAAGCAAACCTTTTACTTGTAACCACTAAAAGCACAGTTGATGGATGGATAACAATAAGATATTTGAATGTGTTTTTTATTTTATTGTTTGGTTTTTTTTTTTTTCAAATGGAGATGCTACTTATTGAGTAGTTAAACTGCTCAGAGTCCCATAGAAGTTCTCATTACAAATGGATTTCAGGATACAACTGATCTTGCAAACTGATTTCACATCTCTTCTGCTAATTCAAGGCTAGCAGTTCAGTAGGTTCTTCTTTTCACAATCCAGAGAAAAGTTTTGAAATACGACCATTAGTTAAAGTATTAATAACACCTGTATACTGAAAATAAAAGTAGTGTAGCATTTAATAAGGGCTTGGCATCTTATTTGTTACCAGTTTTTTGTTCCTACTGCTGAATTGTATGCAGTCTGGCTATGGCTCGAGCGTCCTCATTGGTTACCCATTGTCTAGAAAAAAATTCCTCTACATTTTATTTGACATTTATTATGTGGGCATCTCAACTCTTGGGTTTGTTTTTTGAAGATTTGACTTTGGCTGATGACTGGGTGTTAGATAGAGACCATAGTGTTGGATATCACTGACAGATTCACCTTATTTGTATGCATGGAACAAAAGACTGGATGTGCAGACAGACAGGAATTTTCATTTCTGGTTCAGGCTGTATTTGACTCAGCTGTCGGCTTGTCTAGTGTTTGGGTTTTGGCATTTCCCACACCCATTGATAGTAGTCTGAGGTCACTGGTATATTTTCACCAAATTCTCTGTATTTTTTAATAGCAGAGTGAAACCTTTCATATCTTGCATTTCTTGCTCAATGCACTTTGCACTTTGTGAATTTTGCTGCTGCATTTGCCGGAGGGTTAGGATGCAAGGGAATTCCTTTTTATTGCTTTTTCTTTTTTAATGGCTAGAGTTGTGTTCCTAGCATAAATTGGCCATCAGTGCCACAGAATAGTATTTCTAGTATTCTCATTAAATTAATTTTTCTCTGTCGTTCATTTATTTTAGGACCCATGTTCCTTTTTTTTTCAGTACTTATATATTAGACAAAAATATATTTCTTAGATCTCAGAATAAACATTTTGGCCTCATCTTTCACAGTTCATCTTCAAGAATTTACAATATTTCATCTTCTGAAATGTTGGCTTGCCTATGCTTTTTTCCATTCTTGGTTGTTTTATTGTTCTAATTGCTACTCAGTTTATTTTTGAAAATGACTTTGTTCCTTCCATATCTTACAACTTTATAGAAAGTTATATTTTTAGTGGCCTTTTCTTCCCCATCTGTACTTTCTGTGGTTAATTTTTTAAAAAAGAAAAGCCTATGTATATTGTCTGTATGAACAACATATGTATCCTTCTCAGATTTTTACTGTGAGATTGTTTTCCAGTAAGCAATTTGTGTCTTCTCCAAGACAGTTGACTGAACTCAGCTGTGAAGCAAAAGAAAAATCATATACAAACTTCTTAGCAATATCCATCTCAATATCAAAAAATCCTGGCCTTAAAAATGCATTCTTGCATTCTCTGGTATATCTCAATATTGCTTTAAAAGTGATGTTCCTTTGATCTGCTGATGCAGCCCCATTAGCATCACTTTTTACTGTCATAAGTGTGCCTTCTTTGTCTCTGCCTCTTAAAACATGCAAGTTTCTGGTTTTTTTTCCTGTCCACTTACCAGTCAGGGTTCACTAATATTGGTAACTTAAAAATTCTAAATCTCCTGCTGTTTCAAATGTTTTGGAGAAGTTTCTGCAAATGTATTAAATGTTTTTTTAAAATCTCTTTTAAAACTTGCCTTTGTCATTATGTGTATAAAATTGTCAGTAGTTGTACAAAAATAAATTTTACAAGATGACAAGTGGTAGCTCTTTGTTTTCTCTGCAGCGCTAGGTCTTTGAATCCATCGTTGCTTCCTGCTTGACATTTAAGATACTTAGCTTCTAAGATTATATATCAGGTTATATATAGCTTTTAAGGCTGTAAATGCCGTCATTATTGTGGTATACTAATTTAAGGCATTAGGCAAGGTTTGTGGGGAAATTAGCATTTTTTAATTAGATTACCTTCTACAGCTAGAAAAGTAGGCAGGCTTTTGTGTCTCTGACCCCTTTCTCATGTCCTCAAAGGGTTTGATTTTCCTACTCATCTCAGTTTGTCTACTTCAAGATACTGCTGTTCTCTACAAACTGCCTGTGTCATTGCTTGACACACTGAATGTCACGACAAGGCTGCCAGCTGCTGATCTGGGTCTGTTCCTGTGTGATTATGATCATAAAGCAATTTTTGAGTTGTTTGCAATTTTCCAACTAGAGAAAAGAATAGGTAGATCAGCACAGAGCATGTACCAATTTGCTGTTGTGAGTATGTAGCAAGCTAAATGTGACAGCTTTTCAGGAATTCTCACAGTGCTGGAGATAATAAGAAAAACTGCAGGATACACGCTGCACAGTTATGAACTCATTGCCATTGTAAATGACACAGAATATGTTTTCTGAATGTAAATGGGCCACTCCTGTCTCTCAGTCCAAGACATCCAGGGCAGTGAAAATGTCTTTTGCTCTGGAAAAGTAGAACATTTGGCACTGGCAGATCTTTGTATTTTTTTTTGAAATATTAAATGGCTAAAGTCTGCATTTGCAGTCCTGTATCCTAGAGTGTATATGAGTAGACATAGGGCAAGAGAGCAATTCCAGGCCAGCAGCTAGAACAGTGCTAGTGTCACTGAAATCTGCCCACCCCAGAAGATGGAAAGAGAGCCAAGGATCTTGATTCTCAAGGATCTTGCTCTGCAGTCACAAAACTGATGAGTTCCCCTATGAGCTTGGAGCTGTTGATGTGGTAAAAGTCTGTTAACAGCAAATGACAGCTGGTGCTGTCAGCTTGCACCTTTGCTGTGACCTGGAAGGTCAAAACAGACACACTGACTATGCTATTTCTAAATATCTGACAAGTCTAGTATTATCTCAACTTAATATAGCAGAAATAAACATGGTCCTTATGTTCCTAAAAGGGAAAATATTATGATGGTAACGATATTATCCTTAGTGCCTAAAGATGTTAGGCCAAAAGAATTAATCTCTTTGGGAAGTCACAATCATTGCAGGGATGCCAAAAACCACACTGAGTTGGTAATTGCTTCTTTTCTGCAAGGCACGAAACTGTCAGATGATGCAACTTTGTATCAGGTGATATCAGCAGTCCCTATGGTTTTCTCTGTCCCATAAATTGGTGATCCTAATGGAAAGTATTTGAATGTAATCCTGCTTGAAAGTTTAATTTATTTTTTTAAGATGTTCACTGGAAAATATGTTGAAGAATGATTTTAAAAGGGAAAAATATTCCTCCTCTGCAAGTGCACCAGCACAAGAGGCTGCAGTCTTTAGGGACTGTAGTCTGACTTCCTCAGCCTTTGGCTATTCTACTGCTGTTAGAGTGATAAGTGTGTCTACTTAATATTGTGAACAGAAAAATCTAACTAAAACATTAAGTTCTGCAGCTGGTAGGTTTCAAGCAGTTTAATTAAAAAAATCATGATGGTTTCTGAAATGCTGAAATCTTGAAAGATATTTGAATATAAAAATGCTCTAATTAAAGTCTTTATTTAGTTCTGTTCCCTTTTAGGTAGAAATCTTAGATTAAACAGTCACTCAATAACTACTTCTACAAAAGAACTTCCAAACTTGATCATGTTGTAGAAATGTTGATCCATGCACAGTCTCAGGGCATGTAGCTACTACACTTAACCCTTTATGCTCCTGGACAGTTAGACCAAAACCACACTGTTTTGAACTTTGAATACCAGCTGAAAATAGTGTAATCAAATTATAAATTAGTCCATTTTGATTTCAGAAGTTATACCAGGACATCCTGGAACTGTCCACTGATATGCTAATATGAATGTGGTTATTTAAATATTGCTATCCATCTTTGTCCTATATGAAAGAAATGACAGTCAGTATTCCTTAGAAAGCATATTTCTGAATTGAACTGGCTTGCCTTCACAGAATAGAATCATAGACTTGGGTTGAAAGGGACCCTAAAGATCATTTAATTCAAAGCCTTCTGCCATGGACAGGAATATTACACACTTAGAACAGATTGCTCAAAGCCCTATCCAACCTGACCTTGAACACTTCCAAGGAGGGGACATCCGCAACTTCTCTGGGCAGCCTGTTCCAGTGCCTCACTACTCTCTGACTCAAGAATTTCTTCCGAATGTCTAATCTAAATCTCCCCTGTTCTAATTTTAAAAAGTTCCCCCTTGCCCTATCACTATCTGCCCATGTAAAAAAGGACCCTCCCTCTTTTTCCTAAGCCCCTTTTAAGTACTGGATGGCAACAATGAGATCTTCCTGAAGTCATCTCTTCTCCAGGCTGAACAGCCCCAGCTCTCTCAGCCTGTCCTAACAGGAGATGTTCTCCAGCCCTCTGATGATCTTTGTGGCTATCCAGGACCTGCTCTAACAGGTCTGTGTCTTCCTTGAGCTGAGGACCGCAGAGCTGGCCTCAGTTCCTCAGGTGGATTCTTCTGACAGTAGAGGGGCAGAATCAGCTCCTTTGACCTGCTGGCCACTCCTCTTTTGGTGCACTTGGATTTCTGGGCTGTGAGTGCACGCTGCTGGCTCATGAACTTTCTGAAACCTTAGAATGTTACAGTGACATAGCAAAAAGTTGGCTTTTTTGCAAAAAGCACTTCAGCTTTTAACTTGATGGAAATTGCATTTGTATACTAGGAAAATTATTTTGGATGGCAAAATATATGAAAAGATTTTTCATTTAACTTCTTCAACGCATATGGTATGGCAAGTGAAATCATTATTGTGTTTTTAGGGTAGGAGAAGGGAAATTACCTGCAAAAAGACTTTCAGTTGGTAATGTAGGCTGCTGCCATGGAATATTTGAGGGGAAGTAGGTCTGGGGAGGAATTGTGTTGTGTTGTGCAGGTAGAGAAAACTCAGCATAAGCAATAAATTCCCATTGCTGTACTGATGTTATCACTGATGCTGGTAGACAAAGTAAACAAAAATTATTTTCAAGCTCTCCTGGATACACAAGAAATCAATGCTGGCTAAATGGGAATGGACACAATTATTAAAGAAGAATCAGTTTCTGTTCTTTAAAGGCTGTTTGAAACAGTGAAAAGGTACCTTACAACCTAGAATTCAGTGTTTTTTCAAGCTTTAAATGATTGTGTTGTATGTGGGATGTACAAAGGTGGAAAGAAGTGTTGTCACAGATTCACTTCCTGTGGAATGAGGTCCTAAGCTGATGTTCAGCAATTCTAGGCAGGCACATTTTATTTTAGAATTTAGATATCTTCTTGTCTATTAGATTGAAACATTAACATGTATTACAATATGTATTACAATAACTATGTAACATTATGTATTTTATTTTAAGTAGTATGTTGAAAATCTCTTGTGCTTTAAGTTGGAATGCTTCATAAACTAACTGCTGTAAAATGTAAAAACCTTTTTACATTGCTGCTTAGATATGTGTGTCTGGTATATTTTCACATCTGTCTCTGCTCAAAATACTTGTTTTTATGGTAGATGGGAACAAATTTGAAAATTGCAACAATAAAAAACACATCTTTGTGTGGAAGCTGAAAACTAAAGAGCTTGTCTGCTTCACTGTGGAAATTGAGAAAACAAGGAACAAGGTAATGTTGCTGGTTTAGCAGCACTGGTGCTTTAGGAAGGTCTGTTGATGACAAGTCCAGTAAGGAAAGGCGGTCTGCTTCCCTCTGGACTTTTTTCCTGTTCCAATTGGATTGACTCAGTAATCTTCTTTTTGGTTTACTGCAGTACATGAAAGGGAACTAGAAAAACCAAATAGTTGGAGAGAAAAAATACTAGCTATCATTCTTGCTTCGAATGTCTCCTAATTTTATTTAATTTGAAATTTTTAAGTCGGAAAATGATACTATGAGAAAAGGTGTTATTAGTGACCAAGCAAGGAAAAGGGATGAAGTAAGAAGTATTTCAGTTAATTATAAGCCAAAGGGCATCTTTGTTTCTTCTGTTTATGTCTTAAAATTTCTAACCACACCAAGCATAGCTCTGTGTAATTCTGAATTACTCCTCAGCGTGGGTCATGTTGGAATGTCTGAGGTGTCATGGGCTGGCTTATGAAGCCATACCAGACAGCACGGGCAATTTCTCTTCAAGCATCTGCCTTCTTCAAATTCTTTTTTTTTTTTTTTTTTTTTTTTTTTTTTTTTTTTTTCCCCCAGGAGAATTACACTTTGCTCTTTCAAATAGATCTTACTTTGTTTTATTTGAAAGAATTCATGCTCTTCTGGCATTTTGAATGATGACTGTATTAAGCATTACAATATTAATTATTTGCTTTGATTATTCACATCATCTAAAGCAACAGCGGTCAAGAGATTCTTTTGCTACTCGGCCATACACCTCTCAGTACACTAGTTTGCCTGCCAAAGTTAGTATTTATTTGATTTTGGTAGTTAACTGCCAGTTTTGAGAAAGGTGGTGAAAGGAAAAAGAAAATCTGTATGTTTACTGCAGATTAATATTTTTGTTTGTGTACAATAGCTCTTCTAAAGCATAATATTTTTCAGCACTTTTCTGAAAGGAAGTGTGCTCTCCTCTGGGATATCAGCCTGGAAGAGGTTCATTTTATCTTGGAAAAATGTAGTTTATATAAGATGTAGCAAGAATGTATCATTAAAAATGGGATTGTTTTCAAGACTTGTGCTAAAAATCATCGGGAAGGGATATGCTATGCTATATCCTACAGTATGTGTGCAGAGAATTCATTCTTACTCTGCCAGTTTTTTACCCCATGACTTAAAAAGTTGCCTCTGGTCAAGCCGATATTAAGAGTAAGGAAAAAAGCAAACTATAGATTGTGTCCTTCAAATTGGCATGTCAGGGTAAGGGTTCTGGAAGAAGGAGTGAAGGACAGCATTGGCAGCCTTACACTGACGTGCTAGGAGTCACTGCATGAAATTTGGTGATGGGTTTGCTAGAGTGCCAGAAATCAGAACAGCTGCTCACAGGCCTGCCCCTCACTTATAAGCTGTTTTCTCCATCTGTCTGGTGATCTGAAGATATCACCTTTCAAACAGATTTTGTCTATTTCCATTCATTTCAGTGACTAGACTCTTATTTCAAAATGTGGTTGTATTTCTTTGTTGAGAATGCCATTTATGAATGAGTAAAATTTTCATACTTGTGGAGTTCAGGAACTCAAAGAATGTCATTCCTCCTGTCATGGCTATGGAAATCTATCAAACCCCAGTATCTGCAACTGAATAGTTATCGTGACACAGCTTGGAGATTGTTTAGCTGTGATTGATCTAGAGAAAGCTAGAGATTGAGGCCAGGGTGAGGAAATTTATTGGATTAAATTATATTTGGGCTAGAAAAAAATATGTAGAATTACTTAAGATTATCCTACCCCAGTGTTAATTATCGTAACTTTAGATTAATTAATATTACACTATTTTCTCTTAGGTGAGCATTTTTAACTCTGTTGATCTTCTGTGGGAAGTTTGCAGCTATGCCTCATCCCAAAATCAAGTTAGAGGAGTTTGCATGGGCAAAAAAGAAGCAACCAAAGAAGCAACCACAAATCATCTATTTTCAAGTCTGAAAGTCAGTGCTGAGGCATTTAGAGCTTCTGGTGCTGTAGCACATAAATTGCAAACCATGGCATATGAACCATTCTGTTTGTAAGAGCTGGAGTAAAGCATACATGGCCCACTGAATACATTTTATAAATCTGGGACTTCAACTCTTTTTTGTCACTGTAAAAGTTCCAGCAAAACCCTCTGTTTACTTAACTGGTGTGGAAGTTATTACATTTCTGGTGTACTTGAAGAAAGCAGACGTCTTGCATTTTATAGCAAGGTACAGGATTCCAACCTTTAGAATAACTAGGCATTGAGTGCAAGTTGTCCCTTTTTTGTTTCATGAAATTGAACATAACTGTTTTGATTTCTTATGTGGTTCATCCAACTATGATACAGGGTAGTGAACAGCAGATGAAGTTCAATACCCAATGAAATAATGTAGTTGTATTATGTGGAAATGATTTCAAGTTCAAATCATAGGCTTAATCTGGTTTGGGATATATGGCTGGTTTTGGGGTTATTGTGGGGTGTTTGGGTTATTGTGGGTCTTTGGGCTTTTGTTTGGGGTTTTTTGTTTGTTTTTAAATACTGTTCAAGATACGAATTTCAATGCGTATGACCTTTATAAAAGTACTCAAGTCTAAATGCATATAGACTAGAATAAACCAGAGTTTATAAAATTATTACTTACTAATGATAGCAATTACTCAGAGTCCACACTTCCATAGCCAGTTCGCTTTTGCTGTAGCTTCTGTGAAATGGGAAAGCCTAACAGTTTACCCCTATTTACAGATGGTCAGCAGGTTCTTGATTCTGTTTCCATTTGGATTCACAAAAACCCTTTTATTCAAGAAAAGAGAGCCCTTGCTTACCTCGACTCCCATGGGAGACCCTGGGTGGAAGAGACTGCTAAGCATTTGTATTCTCCCACTGTTGTTTCAAGGAGGCATGAAGACATTTGAAGAAATCCTAGCTGTTACAGGATGGGTATCAGGAAGTATTGTCTCATTTGAACCTTGTAAAGTGACGAGGTAGGCCCAGGTTTTGGCTCCGGTGAATTTCTTGGGTGATCTATAATCCCTTTTGTGGTGTCAAAAATGCCCTTCCTCAATAGTATGTTTGGGCAGAAATTCAGCAGTGTGGCTCTGACAAAGGCTTCCTTCTATTTAGTAACCCTGTGAGAAGAGAGGATGGGATGGGATAGGATGGAATATAATTTAGCTACCTAAAAATGTCAAGTTATATTTAGGAAATTCAAAATTCCACTATGGAGGATTGAAGCTTGCCTCCCTCCCCCCACCAGCCTTGAAGAAGTGATTAACCCAGGGTGCCTCTCAGCATGGAGACTGCTTGCTGTTATTGTCTCCTGCAGAAACAACTCTTTGCTGCTAACTGGTTTAACTATATCATGTCCTTGAATGTGTTTTCCTCTAACCACCTTTCAGGGTTTGAGGACTGTTCCATAGTGTATATAACAACACACAGAAAAATGTGACAATAGTACTCTTTTCCTGACCAATTTTTTGTTCTTTCCATCTGTCAAACATTTGGGTTTTCCTTTTTTCCCCTAGTGCTACTGCAGCAAAAATGCCTGCCTTTTGTTTATGTCTTCCTACATGAGAATTGTGACATCATCAGTGGTATCGCCAGGGGAAAAAAATATGCATAGCTGTAGCTAAAGCAGCTGTTTGTTAGCAATTCTTCTAGTCTCCTTTCATGTCTTCTCATTAATGTACACACAGTAGTGTTTCCTGACTAAGAGACGTGGAAGGTTCTCAGCCACAAAACATCTGCTCAGTCCGTGTCTTTGGGTAGATGAAAATGGTGGCACTTCAAAATACACTCATTCTTGATAATGGCATTTTTAAAAAACTGAAATAAATGCGAGAGCATAGAAGATACTCATTACTGGATTTAGTGGTGGCTAATTCTGAATCCTTTACTAACCATCTTGTATAATTCAGCATAATCATAGAGACTGCATATCAACTGTTACAAAACCTTATTAATACAAACTGAGCAAGATGCCAAGAACAACAAAGAAATGAGTTTTGTCATTGATTTGCATGACGACACGGTAAGGCGAATAAATCTGTTAGTCATGCTTGTCCCTTCTTCCATGCAAATCAGCAGCAAAACTTCCACTGACTTTGATAGGACCAGAATAATGCCAACCATGAGCTACAAGCTGTCATTTATTCTAATGAGAGAGATCTTAAATAGAATAAGGAGGTATTTCATTTGTGGAATGTTAATGAGAAAACAGTTTCTTGTGCTATCTCATGTTATCAAAATGCTCTGAATTATTCTAGAGATAATTGACTGTTTTGTAGAATAGCTGCATCTTTGCAACGTTAATATTATGGATAATTGCGTGTTCGGTTTGAGTTTTCAGGATGGAGGAGATGATATTCATTTATCATCACTAGCTGTTTGTAGAAAGCTAGCTTTAAATTAGAATATTCAGGGAATTCACTCTGCAGTAGGAATTAAACTATCTCCAAATACTCTAGCATGGAACTCTGATAGTGATAATTGATCAGCGAAAAAAAATATTAATATTTACCATTTTCTTTAAGGACTTTTGTAATTAGAATTTAGATATTCACTTATTCTGATATAAAATACTCCAATAAATATTAAGTTTTTAACCATTATAAAATGTTATTTAAATTTATAATTTTTTGTTTAAAATAAACAAGAAAGCTGAAGCCAACCAGCCAAACATGCGCGCACACACACACACACACACACAAACAAACCCCAGAGCATCACCAACTATTACCAAGAAGAGATTAGACTTCATTGTATTACATAATTTGTCATTTGGATTTGAGAGTAATCCTTGCTCAAAGGGCCAATTCTTATTCACCTGAGTAGCCTCACTGAAGCCAGCAAAACTCATTTTACGACCAAAGATTACAGGATAATGCCCTTGACTGATGAGACAAATTTAAATTAAGGGGCTGTTTTTTAGCTACAATTTTTCATCTGGAAGCTCGTCTTCCACATAAAGCATAAACACTGGCAGATTAAGTGTTGGCAAAATATTACCTCTTTGGAATGATAATTTCAGTATGTACTGTGTGCAGAGCAATGCAGACAATGCAGGGCTTGTGCCACTCCCCATAAGAAAAAAAAAAATTACATTTAACAAATCTCTTTAATTTCTTCTTAGACCAGTGTTACAGTAGGAATGATGATAATAATTAAAAAAAAAAAAAAAAAGAGAGGATTTCCATAACAACTGCTGTCCTAATGAACTAAAGAAGCCTTAGAATTTGTTATTCCTTCCTCATAGTAGACCTCAGCTGATAAAAATATCCGTAGCTGGTGAAATCAGTGGCATGCCTGGCTTTCTCAGACAAAACTCCCATGTGATCACACAGGCAGCCTCAGTGAGCCCGAAGCTGCTCAGCAAGCAGTAGGTAATGAGTCTTTGTGCAGAGTGAAGCTCTTGTGGCTGAACAATAAAGCATATGGTACCAGCAATAAAACACAGTGCTGGGAAATTTAAGAAGATTCTGCTGGAAGTGGGAAGACAGTGAATATGTCAAACGTTATAAAATGACGATCAATCTGGTTTGGGTCCTAATTAATAAAAACAGTGCATGGATTGGAAAAACAACAATTTGAACAGGTCAGTTGTTTTCTAGATTCTTCACACACTTCAGTGTTTTAAATATAAATGGGTTTTTTGCTATTTCTTTATTGTTAATAAAGCCAGGTTTCTTTCATTTTATAAGGTGGGATTGGAAGGATGCACATCAGTGTGATACCAAGCTGAATAAATTGTGTAAGTTCTATGATCAAATTCATTGTAAAAATGTTTTTATCATTATTCCTATGCAATTCAAACTTCAATTGTGCATGAAAAATGGGATAGCAAGTAAAATTAAATTTATGCTAGATGGATCATTTACCAATATCATAAAATATTTAGTAACAACAATCTATTACTCTTCTATATATTCAAGACTAATTCTTTCTCAGTAGGAGATCTGTAGTGTTTGTGTTTGGTTAAAAACAGTATAACATTAGAGCATATCTAACAGTGCACTTACATGGTTTTTTTTTCCTCCTCATTCTTCTTGGAAATTTTTGGAAGTGATGTTTTATGTTATTTTTAATGCAGTTGTATACACACGGGGAGTGATACATTATAACCTTCTGCATGCATTTCACTCTAATATTAATGCAAAATACGTTGTTATTTTTGAGCAAGTAATTATTTCTCATAGTAGTTCTTAGTTAATTATACATAATTTTTTTTTTTTTTTTGAAAACTGCTCCCAAAGATTTCTGTGGCCTGTGCTTGTCTTACAGAGGATAGACGTGCAAATTCTCGGTGGTTTCACATAATGTAGAAATTGACCATGTAAAAGTTTTAATCCTTAAATCTCTTTACGGTTGTGGGTTTGGGATTTTTTTCTTTCTTTTCTGAGTACTGAAGATTGTAAATGAGATAGGCTGATTTTTGGGGAGTATTTCAACAGCAAGAAGATGGAGCCATTGGGAAAATAAAGAAAAGTCGAAATGTCGAGGACAGTATCTCTTTTCATGGGTACTTATGATTTGGAGGAAGAAATGCGCTTTTTGAATGGCACGTTTATTCGGTGGCTGCGGCCGTGCGGGAGGCGCAGGGCCCGGCGCTGCGGGCGCTGCGCAGCCGGGGCCGGAGCGCTGCGCTCGGGGTCCGTCCGTGCAGGTTCGCTTTGTGCGGGGCTGCGCGCACGGCGGAGCCCGCGCTGCCGGCCCTCCGCGATTAAAGAAAGGGAGAAGGGGAAAGGAAGCCCGGGCTCCGGCTGCAGAGCCGGGGGCGGGGGGAGCGGGTCTCCCGGGAAACCGCCGCGGCGGGCGGGCGGCGCTCGCCCGGTTCGGGGCGGGGGGCGCGGGCGCTGCCGCCCGGCTCCGGCGGGCCCGGGGCGAGGGGCGGGGGGCCGTGCCCAGCGTGCCCCGCGGCGGGGCGGGGCCGGGACATGCAGATGAGGGGGCGGGGCGGCGCGGAGGGGCGCGGGCGGGTCCGGCGGCGCGGGCCGGGCGGTGCCCCGCGGAGGAGAGGGCCCGCCCCCGCGGAGGAGAGGGCCCGCCCCCGCGGAGGAGAGGGCCCGCCCCCGCGGAGGAGAGGGCCCGCCCCCGCGGAGCGCCGCGGCCGCTGCGGCCCCTCCGCGGGAGCGCGGCCCGGACTCGGGGCCCGGGCGGAGCCGCGGCCGCCTCCGCCGCGGCCGGGGCCGTGCAGCCCGCGCGCTTTCGCAGTCGGAAGTGTGCTTTGGCTTTAAGGGCATCATTTTCCAGTTGCAAATATTGCTGATACCTAAGCGAAGGTGCTTTGCGGTCCCTGCTTTAAAGCGGTTCTCCTGTAAAAGGTAATTTTGTATTACAATCCTGATTCAGCTTGGCATCTCAGGACGCAGGCCTGTTCATGTTTTAGACAATAGATCGGAAAGGATACGTAAAAGTACTTTTTCGTCGTACTTACGTGCAGTTATTAATTTATTTAACAGGGAGCCCTGGTAATATCGCAGTAACACCTGCAGTATGTACCATAAGATTGGATGAGATAACACTGAACATGTCGCTCTATGCTAATTTAAATGGAGAAAATATAGCCGTTTACAGTCATGCAATTATCATATAATTACTATATTTGTCTAAAATGAGTACAGTGGATTTTAAATTTGAATTTACGAGGCGGTTAGTACTTACAGTAAGTGCATACAGAGATAAAATTAACAGTGTGCAGTAAAATAACAATAGGAGCATCCCTACAGAGCAGCATTCCCACTGTTACGATGGAATCACAACTTTAAAATACACCTGTCTTGTCTATTTACATAGGATGGAAACAAAAAAAACCTCTGTGTTTTTCCTCTGGATCAGGCTCTTCATATTCTAAAACACTCCTAGTATCAAGTCTTTTAAGAAAGCTTAAAGCAAAAATTCCTGAAGCAGAAAGCTGAGCTGTGTTGGTACCAAATTATTGTGATCTTAACACACACTTTTCTTTACCCCATCTAAACATCTACTCTGTTGAAATTGTGGTTTATGTAAACAAACATTTTAGGCAGCAGCCTGGCTGGTGGCTGTTGAGTCTCTTTAAGAATCATGAGTAGAACCAAATCCTTATGTATGTAACCAACGTTTTCGAGACAAACGTGATTTTGATCTCTCACGTTACTGAAGTTTTGTGTTAATTATACTGTCTTAATTTACTTCCGGATCTGCAATGTTTTGGTTTCAGGATGCACTGTTTACTGTATATCTCTGTTTTTTGGTCTCCTTTGTTTATCAGAAAGAGGAATTTGCATTTATTGTAAAATATCTTGCTTTGGATAGATGCAGTAGTTGACTAAATGAAGTTTAAGTTCAATATAAATTGAAGATGTGTAAGTCATGGTTTAGAGTACACAGTGGCAAATGTTTGGAACTATTTCCAAAGCTTAAATATTCTTCCTGAGATAGCAACAGATGATTGTCTCATCTAAAACTTTTACTTGCTCCTAAAATGTGCTTCTGGTAACTGGACCTTGAGGTTTAGAGTTGTTTTCCCTTTGAACAAGCAGGTGGAGAGTCAGGCTGAAGTACGACAGCTATAATGTATTGCTGCGTTGGTAAAGATGTCTTAAAGATAAATTTACATGCAGTCAGTCAGTATCTCTTTTTGCTCTTGCTCTGAGCCAGATATGATGCTGAGAAAAACAATTATAGATGTGCCCTTTCTTCAATAAGATATCCCTAAACACCACCACATCTTTAAAATGCTGATACCATTTGATGTCCTACCAGTGAGTTTTGATCACTCTTGCTTCATTGCTCTTTTGTAGGCTTTTTTAACCCTGGATAAGGGATTGAGTGTAGATAAAAGACAGATATGACTAATCTGGAAATGTACAGAAACCGAAAATATTCACTAGGTTAAAACAGCACTGAGATAAACAGCATGTCTTTAATTTCTCCATCTCTCCACAGATATGGATATGGTATTCTAGTGAAACTTGTGATAAATGGGAGATGTGAGTAATTGATACCAAAAAAAGAAAAACCAAACTGGAAAATTATTGCCTTTTTCTTCTCTCACATTTGCATATAATTCTCTCCTACAGCTTTCCTATCTCTAGTCTTATAATCTACCCTACAAAAGAGGTTTGCATTTTTAGCTGCTCTGCTTCAGTTTTTCCATCACTTCAAAATAATTTTTCATAAAGAAATAGGGAAAATGGGAAAAGGAGTAAAATCTTGTGTTGACATAACAATTTGATGGAAAAGTCACTGAATATATGTAACTGGACAACTTACATACTGTGAAATTAAGGATAAAAGGAAGAGGAGCTGCTTGAGTTTTTTAAGGCTTTTCTATGCTTAAGCGCAAAAATATAAGCCAAGGATATTTCTTGAAAACTAGCATCCAAATCCATTGGACAGTTTGCATTCAGGCTTTCGGATGAAAAGATACATGGCTTTTGTTTAGTACTTCATAAATAATTTCATGGAATATATAGCTTGAACTCCTGATTGATTTTGGGGCTGGTTTGTATCCTGCTCTTTCAAAAGCAGTAGGGATTTGCATATTTATTTCACTGTCTAATGTGAAGTAGGAAATGTGGGCTGCATAGTGTGGAGCCTGACCCTCATCAGTCGTTCTGAGGGATACGGGCAGGAACTACGACATCATTTACCCATTGTAGCTTCAGCATCTCCCCTAGTTGTTGGATTTTGATGAGGAAATGCAAGCAATGATACCATTATGTAGTGGAAAGCTGCAGAGTAAACAAGCCTCTGTGGTATTTGTAGCTCTCATTAGCATGCTGCCCCTTCATTACATCTGTTTATTCAATTCTGGCAAATAATTTCTGTGCACGCCTATGAGGAAGCGGTATTTTTCCCCTGTGCTGCTGGGGGAATAGAGGCGGCGAGCCGAGCCCGAGCCGCGGCCGCGCCGCGGTGCCGGGGCTGCCGCTGTCCCTGCGGCCGCTGTCGCACGGCCACGGGGCTCTGCGGCGGCACGGGCACGGGGCGGCCGCGGCCCTGCCCGGGACCCAGCCCGGGGACAAGGCTTCCCTCTCAGACACATCGCCCCGGGCTGCCTCGACTGTCAGGGCTGTGCGGCGTCTGTGCCCTGTCCCACTGAGGAGCGCCCGCCTGATCCTTCTGGGGTGATGGAATAGGCTGACATGGTGGGGCTTCACGACGAGGTTGGGCTTTTTGTATAGGTATACGAATTTGATGGTGAACTGCTCAGTGATTTAAAAGCTGTTCTTTGTCACTGGTGAACAAAATCTGCCTTAAATGTATCATGAATATTTTAAAAAGGAAGCTGGGTTGCAAATGTTTTTAGTTGCACTTCCTAAGCGATAGCCATCTCTAGCAAATGCCATTTGTGTGGGGGTGATAGGGTAAACAAAAAAAAAAAAAAAAAGGTTGAAAGTCACAAAATATATTTTAAAATTGTTTTTAGTTTGGACAAAAAATGGTAGCACTGCTTACTTCAAACATGAACTGTGTCAGCTGAGCAGGCTATTCTAAAGCAAACATTTTTGTCTCTTAAATATTCTGTCTTAGGGGCGGGGAGGTAAACCCCACGACTGAGAGGGGATTGACTTGCAGGGTTACCATTGTTTTGCTCTCGTGTTGTTCCAGAGTCTTTATTGAAGCATTCACTTTCAGGGTAGCCAGAGGTTTAACTTTGTAGCTTTAAATTAAGTTGCTCAGTTGTTTACTATTATGCCCTTCTCACGCACTCTTACTTCTAAACAAACATCTTTCAACAATAAAATGGAAAAGCGGAAATTGCACAGTATTAACCATTTTAGCTCCTTCGGAAAAGACAGAGTGATCAGAGGTTTAATAAAGCAAAATATATCTACTAATAAAAAAACCAAACCAAAACAAAAAACCCACCTCAGCTTGGAAGTGTGAGCCACATACCTTCACAGCAGTGCTTTTCAGGAGAGTGTAGGGGCGGTAATTAATTTTGTCCCAGCAGACTCCCCTGGCTGCAGTGGTGCTGAATGGTCATAAGGTGCTTACAAGTCAGGCAGTGAGATGGCAGTGGGCTCGCTGCTCAGCTTCTATTCATCACTGTCTCACTGACAGGAGTGCCTTGGGAATTGGATGGGTACATACTTATTATTAGACCTGCAGCTCTTCTGTCAGCTTTCTAGTGAGGTTTTCAGCTTTGAATTATAAAGTGAACTGAACAGAATTCTTAGACATATTTATTAGTATACGAGTCACTACAGGTGTAAACTTCCGATTTTCTTTAGTATGAAAAAAAGTGAAGAGAGTCAACATTCAATTTCAACACAGCCAGGAATGTTATTTTAGGTCAGCCTTACTGTCTTCTGTCATGTTGGGTTAGCACCATCGGCCCTTCCTTTGGGTGGCTTTGTCATTATACACAGGTATACATGTACCTGTGAGTAAGGACCTATGGGTAATTTTTGCTGGCTACAAATATGAGATTACTATTGGAAATTTTGCTTGTGATTGAATATGTGCTTTTTAAATTATTTTTGAGGTTTGCAGTTATTGAAATTACAGAGAAGACTACTGCCTTACAGAGAAACATTTTGCTTTATTGATTAGACATATTTTGTCTGCTTTCATTAAAAAAAATCTCATTCTGCAGTACCATGGTCCCTAAATCTGGGACTTCAAAATCTTAGTGTCACTGATCTTTTGACTCGTTTCTTAAGGAAATTAGTCTTATGCAGTTACGCTCTCTCTGTGCCTGTCAATATTGTTCAGCGTGTCTATCATATTTTCCTAATTAGTTTTTTTTACCTGTTAGCTCATATCAGCTGAGCTTGAAGCAGAAGCAGTCAATCTTCTTCAAGTATTGTGCAAATGGGTGTTGAGATGGGAAAGAGAGATTGCTAGTTCACACCAGTAAAAAACAATTTGCGCTGTGACTAAGACCCTGATTATCAAAGTAATCACACAGAGGAAAGCTTAAACACCATGACCCTGGGGAAGAGCATCAGTAAAGCAGCCCTCATACTGTGCCTTGGGTAATCCATCCAGAAGAGACAAATGCATAAATAATTAAGTTCTGTTGGTTTCTCAGGTGGTTTTTTGGTTTTTGGGGGGTCTTTTGATGGGTTTTTGTTGGTTGGTTGGTTTTTTTTGTAAACTTGAAATTAAATTCTACTCATTTTTTATCTGGTAGCTGAGTTGCTTACTTTTACCTTGTGCTCTTCTTAGAAGAGGTGAATTGTCAATTTGTTACGTGTATGTCTGTGGCAGAAGAAAAATTCACAGCTGTTTTGTATGAATTCACTGTTTCCTGCATTCAGTAATTTGGTGAATTTTCCTAATCAGTGTTTAATTGTGAAATAATACAATTTCTAAAAATCTCCAGGTTTTTTAAAAATAAATGTATTGTTTTTCAGATTTGAATAGATACACCATGTATGGTGCAAAATCAAAATGCAAATCCTAGAAAAGGATAGCAATTTTACATCTTTTATTTTTGTGTAATTTTTTTGTGGGCCTGAATGCCAACTTAGGACTGTCTTGGGTGTGCATAAAAAATGCAGATTGTAGCATCATATTTTGGTTGTGTGTTGTCCTTGATCTAGATAGAAAGCTTGAATTATTATAGCCATAAAGCTATTTTTGAAGATAGTAATTTCAAAACATCACAGCCTTCCAGTAGATATTAATAATTTATATTTTCCAGTACAAATAGTTTTATTGACTTTATTCTCTAGGGAGAAGGATGCACTTAAACATATTTTTACTAATTTTGGCTTTACTTGAGGCCAAGTCTGAATGAAGTCATGATTTTACTGTTATGCCATAGAGCTACGTTCATTTCATTGGTGACAATCACATGTTCGCTCCTGACCAAAATTATTTTTGCTTATAGGGGCCTGTTTTATTCTTCCTTAGATATTTCTGCTGACAAAAAGAATATATTTTCTGGTATTTCCTTGGCTGTATAGTTTCTGCCATTTTCTTCTTGCTTTATAGTACAAAATAGCAACAGAGTTTTGGGCTACCAGAGAAGCCAGTCTGTGACTTTACACGACTACTAATAGCTGTGTCAAATATTTATTTGGTGTCTTAGAAATGTGCACAGCACTGTGATTTTATTAGAGACTTGGGTTAATTATGTTCTTTCTAATGTCAGCATTCATTAAAAAGATAAAAACAAGCAGTTATGGGAGGTTTTTATGCTTTTGGTGTTTAAAAAAAAAAAAAAGGAGAGAGAAAAAATAAAAAGCCCATCAGCCAAAAATCTTTTGATTGGTTGCTTATAAGTCGTTGGATGCAAAGAACCAAGATCATACCATAAATTTTAAATGTCTTGTTACTGAAGTCAGAAGAATATAATTTGACTGCTGAAGTATCAGGGCTCCCCACTGTTTTTCATGTGTTCCCTCACTGAACCTGGAGACTCCTGGAGCACCCAGATCTGTCAGTGCTTGCATAGGAACTGGAGGAGGTATTCCTGTAGCTGTGTCATTTATTGAGTGGATGTGACAAGGCAAAGGCATGAAGTTGGACAAAATCATCTGCCAGGCTGGAATTTGAAGGCTGAACTGAGGAAATTTGAAACAGTGTCCATTAGGGAACCTGCTGAGCTTGTCTATTGTATGACGCTGCAGCAGTACTGAAATGCAAATGGCTGCTGGCTGTGCACAGGCAGGTCTTTAATATCACAGGATTTGGTGCATAATCAGCTAAGACCCTTTTCCATGCCAACTCTGTGCTGAATTCTTATTACCGATATTTGTTAAAGCGTAGTAAACGTGTATGTTTAATGTATATGCATAATTAAATTTTACCAGTGTATGACAAAAAAACCACCTGTGTCAAAAGAGCAACAAAATTTGCAGTTAAGTAAAGAATAATTACTAAATAGCATAGTTATTCCATTGTATGACCTCTATTTTGTATTTATTTTGATATCCAAAGTAATGTAAACACTTCTGAGATGCCTGTTGAATCTAAAGACGTTTTTCACAGGGCTGCTGCAAATAGTCTGTGTTAGGGTAGTGCTCTGCTCCACAGATTAGTTCTGCTCAAAAGCTGTGTGTATTAGTACAACTGATCTGCTTTTGCTGATTTTGCTGCTTGTTCAAAGTGGGCTGAGCTGATGCAAGACCTTAGCTATACGTTCAGATACTTAGCATAGATGAACACCACTGAATGGTAACACTGAATTTTGAGGACACCTATAATTTTTGTATCTGTTTTGTATTACCTGCTCCTTTATAACTGGCCTCCAGTGTTCATGACAGAGCATCACTTTGCTATTTCATTTATATTTCTTTTAAATAGTGACAGAAATTTGAAACTCAGTATTTTTGTCTGAATCACATTTTTGTAGGAAAGGAATCTCTTTGTAACCTTTTGCTTCTTTTGCTTCAATCCCTTCTCATTTTTTTCTTTCTTCAGTTTTGCCTCTTTCATTATGGTGTTACTCAGTCTTTATTACCATTTTCAAAACCCAACTAATTTAGGCATATTTTCATGTTTTTAGGCAGATCTTTGACATTTCTCAAAATGTTTATACTAAGAATTTCGAGTCTTTTCAGTGATGTTCTTTGGAGTGAGAATGCTTTTCAACCACTGCAGTTGCAAAATTTTTAACTATTACTGATTTTTAATGGCGGTAAAGCAGTTTATCTCATTCTCCTTTTAAAATATTTTTTGCCAACTTTAGACATGTGAAACATACATATGTAACTTGTACTGAAGATGAGAGAAAATAGGTAGAAAGTGAGAGAGTGATAGCAAGCTTTTCATGCTCCCTTTCCAGAAGAACCCATTTAGAGGTCAGAATAGCCAGCATAATTGATTCCTGCCAGAGGCAGTATGAATTTATATCTTTACCCTTGACTTGACTTTTAGCCTATATTTGTTTAGCCATTTAAATTGTTGTAGCTGTTTCTTTTGACCATGCCCTTGGCGGTCTCATTGGTGACACTTTCACTACACTTCCTCTGCATTTGAAGTCATAATACCTGTAAATATTTTTGAAGGAAAGCATGTAGGCTACAACTAAATACTCTGTAACTCTAATTCCAAGAGTTAATGCTTTCTCAATTAAAGCAAGCATTGTCTAATACAAGGTGTATTTCCTCACTGGAAAGTTCTGACTAGATACTGAAATTGTGATTTTGATGTTGTGTTAATTGGCATATGCAAACATAATGCTTCAAAGATGTAATTAAGGCTGTTTAGAGAGAAAATTTTATTTTAAGGTGTCCAGAAGATAAATTAAAGGAATTCAGTTGCCTTTTCTTGAAGGGAGAGGAGGGGGGAGTTTGTGTTCAGAAAAATAATTTTGAAAATTAATAAGCCAACCTGTTGTTCCCTGAGAGATTCTGTTATTTAATACATCTGCTTTGTGTATCAAAAACTTCCTTTTGGAATGTTCTAAGTGAGAATCCCACTGTATATGAAGACAAGGCAGAATTACAGGGCCAGCAAAGCTAGTTTACTGATGCAGAGGTGCAAAGTGTAGGAAGGAGTGCGTGTTCTCTAGCAGTGTCAAGATGGCTGTAAAATTCCCTGTCTTTCCAGTGGCTCTTTGAGCAGAAATGGTTTTTCTGTTGCACTGAGGTTTGGCTGTGGCCATTGAGGACTGCAGGTCTTCTGCTTCTGGGTAAAGTTTCAGGATTAGTCCCTAAGTCACATCCCCTTAATGAAGTAAGAAGCAAGGCAGTTGGAGGTTGGATGCTTGAGAGAAATAATCCCCAGTGTCCGTGTGGTTACCCTTCAGCGTGGAACCATAGCTAGTGCAGCTGAGCTCCCTGTGCTCCACAGTCACTGTCCAGTGCCTGCTCTTGCAGGGAGGTACTCGGATTTTCCCTTCCAAGAGCAGACCATAGGTCACTCTTCCTCTCAAAACATCTTTCTTGTAAAGGTCTGCTGCTGAATGGGTCTCTTGTTTATTTGCACAGCAGAATAGCTGAGAAACCCACCAAGGTGGTGGAGAGCTGAGTCTGTTATTCAGTGCCTGCTGCCTCTAAGCTATATCTTAGTGGAGAGCGTTGTAGTCCTTTGTTTAGGAGGAGACCGTATAGAAAATAATGCCAAGATTCATAGGCCAAAGAGGGTGGGCACAGGTAGCAGCCAAGTTCTGTACTGTATTTACCAGCCTTTGGGTACATAAACAGTTGCTCATGGGTTTGGGCCTGACCCAACCTTTTGATCCCTTTTCCTTCTCAACATGCTTTGCACTCATGGTAGATTTTCCTTTCTTTTTTGGACACTTACTTGGAAGAACATGAAGTTTCAGGCTCTCGGAGACCTCAACAGAAATTTATTCAGACATCTCAAATCTCTGTAACTTGGGCATATGCAAAATTGCCTTTATGCTAGAGGAACTTAGAAGTGAGACCCTGTAAAAGCTCACATGCCTTTGAAGAAGACAATTTGGTGACAGACTGCCAGAGCCTTCTAGGAAAGGGGTTTTGGTCTGAGGGACAACCAATGACAAGGATGTTGGAGTAATTTCAAAGTTTCTGGTTACTGCAAGTGAAAGCAGCTGTTGCTCAGTCAGCAGTCAGTAATCAGCCATTTGTATGTCCCTGTGCCCTTCCAGGGGGGGGGACTGAGCAGGCGTAGCTGTGAGGTGTCAGTGTACCTGTTGAGATGGCACATCACTCACTCTGTTCTTGTTTTCTAGCCCTAGGAAATATGGCACCAGTTCTCAGAGGAGGCAAGTGTTGGCTGTACTGGGACCAGGGCTCCCTCTACATTATTCCCATGAGCTACACCTTGTGATAGGAATATGCATCATGTTCTGGGGATAAGTAACTCAGAATTGGGAAGAATTTGAAGACTAGATAAGTGCTCAAGTGTTTTCAGACCTGCAGTTTCTTGCTCATTTTCTCTTCTTTGTTCTTGCTGGTGAACGCTTTAGTTCCCACATTAAAAGTGGAGTAGTGTCAGCAAGAGGCTGTGTGGCTTTGGGCAGCTCCCCAGAGGCAGGCTGTTAAGGGTTGCACAGCTGTGAGATTGAGTGTAGGCAGGAACATGCCAGGTGCTTTCCAGCAACTGCAGCCATTGGACAGATGCCCCAGCTTTGGGATGCACAACTTAATGTGCAGTTCCATTTGTGTCTCCATCACCATTCCCTCCCTGCACACTCCCCAAATATAAAGGTATTTCCTAATTCTGTACAGGTTCACCACATGCACTCTGCCTCCCATGTAATGTAATCATTACTGAAATGGAAGTACCACTGTGATAAAGAAACAGGATGTCACTGACTTCTCTCCACAGTTTGTGGGGGGAACCTGTGTAGTTCTAGTACAGCATGCTGCTGGACACTGCTGCCTTTCTGCTGCTTACTATCCGAAATACTGTTAGAGATTGAAACCGCTGTGATTTTGAAGGGGATGTGGCTATCGTTTCAGAAGATATTTTGTGTTGGTTTTTTTTTTTTGTTGTTTTGTTGTTTTGTTTTTGGTTTTGTTTTGTTTTTTCTTTGCACAGAAAACGAATAAGAAACTTGTTGCCTCAGGAAACCAAGTCAAGTAAATTTCTAAGAGTCTGGGCACTGTCATGTAGCAACATTTCAGTCTCATGCTTAGGGGAAATTGGCTACAAGGATGAGGAAGCAGAGCTGTATCTGCAGTGGTTTTGGCTGGATTTTGCATCCCATTGCTTTCCGTTGAAGCATTAAATAGTGACTACTGCTGGAGACAGGATATTAAACTTGGTAAAATCACATGTGTGCTTTTTAGAGCTTTTGATTCTCAAGAAGTGAATGAACTCCCTTATTATAAAGCTTCTGTCCTAATCCTTGTAACTTAATATTAACATAAAAATGTTGTATAATGTATATGCAGTTTCTAGTTTTGACTTACAAAGGCAAGTTTAAACCTGCTCATAAGTTCCTCCTGCTGTGCTTAGGAGCTGGCAGGCAAGGTAAAATGCTTTGTCAGCAAAGCAAAACAAGTAATTAGAACTAACTTTGTGTTGCACTAGGAAGAAACCACTGTGTTCTTGCCACCTCAACTCGTGAATTTCATATAGACAGGCTTCAGTGTTTACAGAATTATGATTTTGAATTAGTCTTACAGGCTCTGTTAAGCTGGTGAGTCCTACTTTTTTTTTTTTTTTTTTTTTTTTTTTTTTTTTTTTTTTTTTTTTTTTTTTTGTAGTTCTCATTCTCATATCCCCACCTTTATCTTGTTATGACTTCATACCGCACTGAAAGGTTGCAGTTCTCTTCACACTGTCACTTTGGGTTTTTTTCCAGGAAAGAAACCAGTGTTGGGACTTGAAGGGAGCTATAGAATACGTAGGAGACATTGAAACTACTTAGTGTGAGCAAAGATAGCAGAGAACCTGCTGAAGTGTTGTGCTTATGGGTCAGAACACAGTGGCTACATCCCTGAGACTGCCTCTGTACTAATTGAAAAGATAAGAAAGATGCAGGCTAGGAACAGCATTCTCTGCCTTCTGCTGCCAAGTGCCCAGATACAACTCTTGTCCACAATGGCTAAGCTGTCAGGCCTCTGCCAAAACCCAGGTGCCCTCATCCAGCCTGCCTGCTGGGAATGGTTCTGGCACCTGCTTCATCCTGCATTATCCAGGAGAGTGCAAAATAGCCTGAGCCAAAACCCTGAAATGTGCTAATTGTTAAACGTTTTGGCCAGTACTCTGCCTTAACCTTGTCCTCTTTAGTAGCCATTTAGCCCAGCTTATACAAGTGTCCTCACAGATATATTGGGATTTTAAACACAGAGCTGTAGAAATCTTGGTTGGAAGGGAGTTCTGGAGGGTATCTAATTCAGCTTCCTGGAAGGAGCAGAATGTGGCTGGTCCAGAATTAGGAAATCCTAGAGGTAGCTGTAGAGATCTTAATAGTTCCGTTTCATGAGTAATGTAAATTAATTTTTTATTTTTCTTGCTTTCAGCGGGATTTGGCAGAACCCTTTGTCAAGTCCATACTACTGGGTTGTGTGTGTCCCTGGCAAGTACAACGTGTCATCAATCCCAGACAAACTTCTTGCCTGGATGTTAGGAAGTGTTAGGGGCATTTGTCTTTGCAGTGCTGCAGGCAGGATGGTGACAGCTGAGCATCCTCTGGACAGGCTCCAGCTGTTCTTGATCTCCCCACACTTAGTTAATTACATGCAGTGTTTCTACCTTTGCTGTGTCACGGTTTAGGAGGGGTACCCCACAATTTAGTGCTCCTACAGAAACTCTCTAAGCTGCTGCTCACTAGCCCCCACACTCTCCTTCCTCCCTGCAGTGGGCTGGAGAAGAGAACTGGAGGGTGAAGATCATGGGTTAAGAACAATTTACTGGAAATGGCAAATAAGAAAAGGAACAGTAACGACAACAATATTCATGACAGAGAGTACAAGAAAAGAAATGTAACTGCTCGCTGTGGAAACCCACAATAGACAACACCACTCCCCAGCTTGGAATTGGAGCCATAAGGAACTTCTACTCCCCAGGAAAGACTCACTTCCCCCTGTCCCCAGTAGTGATGGGAGGTGGTATAGAATAACCTTGGTGTCCTGGCCATGCCCCCTCTGGGCTGCTGCAGAAAATTAACCCTGTCCTGGCTGGAACCGGACATGCTGCTAAATTTCTGCTTGACTACTTAGCTTTATAGTATTCTACTCAACCTCAGGAATATATTAGGCATTTCATTTCTTAATTTTGGTATAACAGAATAATTTAGGTTGGAAAATACCTCAAAGATCATTGAATTCAACCATTAACCTGACCTGACAAGTCCACCACTAAACTGTGTACCCAAGTGCCACATCTACGTTCTTTTAAATACCTCCAGGAATGGTGACTTTGGGGTGACTTTCCTGGGCAGCCCATTCCCATGCTTGACCACCTTTTTGTTGAAGAGCTCTTTCCCAATATCCAATTAAACCTCCCCTGGCATAGCTTGAGGCCATTTCCTCTTGTCTTGTCACTTGTTACCTGGAAGAGGAGGTGAGCCCCCACCTGGCTGAAATGTCCTGTCAGGGAGTTTCAGAGAGTGATGAGGTTGTCCTGGAGTCTCCTTTTCTCCAGACTGAAAAGTCTCAGCTCTCTCAGCTGCTCCTCATATGAGTCCCTTTCTAGACCTTCACCAACTTCATTGCCCTTCTTTGGACTCACGCCCCAACTTAGTGTCATCTGCAAACTGACTGTGGGGACGGACACTTGATCCCCTTGTCCAGATCACCGATAAAGATATTTAAACAGGACTGGCTTTAGGTGAGCCCTGGGAAACACCACTAGTGACCAGCCACCAGTTGGATTTACTTCCATTCCCCACCACTCTCTGGGCCATCCAGCCAGCCAGTTTCTACACCCATCCAAGATGTGAGCAGTCAGTTTCTCCATGAGGATGCTGTGGGAAATGTCAAAGCCTTTAGTAAAGTCCAGGTAGACAACATCCACAGTCTTTGCCTCAACCACTAGGCAGGTCACCTTGACACAGGAGAAGATCAGCTTAGTCAAGGGTAACCTGGCTTTCATAAACCCATGGTGGCTGTGAGAGGAGAATGTTTGGGAAGCAGTTGGTGTCTTTAACAGGTGTGGGTAACTTCTGAAATCCAGGTGTTTATTGAGCACAAATTCATATATGGTCATTGTGCTTTCACTGTCTTTTTTCTGTCTCTAATACTGAAATTATCACATGGAATTTTTAGAGCATGATGTGAGCACTAGTTACATCACATATATTTAGCATCGGAAACTGTAGTGTTCAGGGTGATTTCTTCTTAATTTCATTCCTAATTGTGAACAATCCTTCCTTCTGTGGCAGCTACAGAAGGAACCAATACAGTAATTTTTTCTTTGTTTGAAATTTCACAACATAACCTAGAAGAAGTTAGGGATGATGTTTACATCGTGAGAAAAATACTCCCTGAAAGCAACCTGTTACAGATTATTCTAGTGAAATAATCATCTCCATACATGTCAAGTTAGCATAGGACTTGAGATTTTTTTTTCTATAGCTTCACTCTCCTGATTAGTCATGTGTCATTTCATATTAAATGATTATTCAGGAGTAGAAGTGGCAATTTACTGCTATTTTGAAATAAAAATTACTTAGGAGTTTATGATTGCATATTCTGCAGCTGGATGTTTCAGTGCCTCATTGCTTCTGTTTCTGTTACAGGTACATGTGACAGCATTGCAGCAATGAGTGGAATTTTAAAAAGGAAGTTTGAAGAAGTTGATGGCTCCTCACCTTGTTCCTCTGTGAGGGAATCAGACGATGACATTTCTAGCAGTGAAAGTGCTGATAGTGGTGATAGTGTCAATCCCTCCACTTCTAATCATTTTACCCGTAAGTATTAACTCCATGTACCCAACAAATTATTCCTGTTTCTCAAAATAAAATAAATTCTGTGATTAGATAAGCATGATGATTTTTAATTGAACAGATAATAAAAGAGTGTCTCCATGATGTTTACTTTGTGGCTTGCTGAAAACGACTTAGTAAAATACTCTTACATTCTTTTGACTTCTTGTCTACTTGACTGTTGTTGTAAAAGTTTTAAGTCTTTTGGAACGTCCTGCCTATTTGCTATATGAATTATTTACTAGTTTGTAGTTAATGTTAGAAGTTGTGTTCAAAATATTTCAAACAGGTACTGTAGGGAAAGTGCTTTAGCTTAGTTTGTTTATTTTCCTTAGCCAAAAGTATTGCAGCAGTCAGCTCTCTGTAATACAGTATTGGTGAGAGTTCTTCTCTAAAAACAATATAAGCTTTCTTTTATTTGGAACTGATGAATGTTGTGAATGGTGCACATTACTTCAGTAGTTTCTGTTTTTCAGGTGCCAGAGGCTATGTCTGTACTTCACAATGTAGGTGAAGTACATTGTGTTGTTTTAGGTGGTGTTGTTTGCTCTCGTGTTGTTTTAGGTGGTTATAATATTTATTAATAGTGAACTGCATCTTCTAAAAAGCAGGGGTTCGTCTCCTTCAACTCTGTTGCATTTTGATCTCCTCTGTGGAGTTATTCTTTAAGACTGTGGGCCAAGGGGTAGGTGAGGCTCCTTATTGCTGCCCATACAGTCCATGTAAGTGAGTGGTTTGGATGTGCCTAGGAATCACATTTATAGCATGTGATATGAATGTTCTTATAACTGTCTTATCTACCAGGTGCTGCTATTCAGTTTGAGCGGGTGTTGGGATGTGAGGGTCTGAATCTTCTTTGCTCTGGTAGGGAATGTTCCTGTACACGAGAGACAGGCATGACCTTCGAAATGGTTTTACATGGAACACTCTTGAGGTGCTTTATGATATTTAAGATGCAGTGCTAGTCAGGCACCTATTTTATTGAATTGCCACAAAGGAGTAAGTGACCAGTAAACCATTGCACCAAGATATTTCTAAGTACCACCAAAGAGGTAGTATTTAGAAATGTCTTGGTGACAATATTATCTGCATATTGCTACTTTAGCATTTGCATCTGTTGAAGAAGTTAATTTATTATTCATCATAGACAGGCTTTTACATCAACAGTCTTCCCACTCACACAGAAGACCACAGTTTTATTGGGAATACATGCACAGGTGCTAAAATGAAAGGCGATGATTCAGGGGACAAACTTGCAAGTTGTAGTACATGCATGGAGCAATAAGTTTATTGTAGTTCACCTAATAAATAATTTAGTTTAAAGGAACTTCCCTTTCTCTTTGTAAGAGAAACTACAATATTTCAGTGTTATGGTTAATGGTTTATCTAACTGAGATATTTGTAGCCAGAGTAATAGATGTTTATCTGTGTGTGCACTCACACACATACAGAAATTGTACATACTACTCTTTTTTAAATACATCTGTATATATCCATAGGTGATACAGAAATAGAGCAATTAGAGTGTGTGTGCACTGATAGTATTTTTTTAAAAATATTGTCTTTAATATAGATGTACTAACCTAAATTTCAAAAAATCAAATATAGAACCCCTGTATTACTGAAGAGTTATTAAGTGATAGTCGCTTAAAAATTATATGCACATGTAATGTATACTAACAAAACTGTTAACAGTATACATTGGAAGGTATTTTGTTCATGCTTTAAGCTCATTCATCTTCCATAATATAAGACAAGAGCTTTTCTAAGTTGTATATTTGAATCTAAATATATGGTTGAGTTCTCTGAGACTTTTTCAGTTAGCAGACTGAAAAGAGCCAGTGCAGAAAAAAGGCCGGTGAGATTCCTTGCCTCTCTTACATGTCTGAATACCTCCTCGATGGAGGTTATCTTCCTAAGCTATTTCCTGACATGCTATAGCATTTTCTGTTCTGTTTAGTGAGACACTGTCAAATCCTGTGTACTGTTGTTTCTGTGGTCTGTTTTCATATAGGTGAATATGAAAGTTTACTATAAGCTCTTTTACTGACTGGAAAAGAGAGAGAGGATTGTGTGACCTGTCGTCAACATCAAGATCTATATATTCATTCTTAAATTGAGAACTAAAAAAAAAAAATCCAGCAGTCCTCTAAGTCTTACTTTTTCTTTCTAATTCACCTGACAAAGAGATAATTCTAAATGGCTTGTAACTACAACCTCTTCCACACTTTAGCAAGCAGGCAGTTTGTATATAAATCCATCTAGCACAGCTGATGCATCCCTGTATTTACACAAGTCTTCAAATTATATGTATTGGGTCAGATAAATGGGAGCCTAGCAAGAATTTTGCTCCATTAGTCTTAAAGTCAGTTTAACCTGCCAGCTAAATGAGGCACACAGCCACTGTGGATCATTCAGGTGGGGCAGAACTACCAGAAGATAACTTTGTTCTCAGCAATTAACCCTGTAGTGTGATGGCAAAAAACACATGATTGAGATGGCCCTAAGTGCTATTGCTTGTGACTACTACACAGGGCTAAGTACAGAGTTTTTTTAACAATATATTCATTTAAAGAAATAAGGACAGCAACAAGAAGAAATTAATAAATCCCTAGCCTAAGTTGGAGGCCTCTGAGGCAGAAAATAAAAATTATAGTCCGTAAAGAATAGGCAACTTTTACCATTAGCATTTCCTTTATTAGGTGTGTGTATTTTTACAGATGTGCACATTTTTAAATCTCTTAGAAAATGCTGATGGAGTGACTTCATTACTGCTGGCAGATATAATCCCTGTTGTGTATTTTACTTACCTTTCTCAGTCAGATATAATCCCTGTTGTGTATTTTACTTACCTTTTTCAGCCAATTGAAGCAATTTCAGTTTGATTCCGCAGGTCATTAGTCATTGCAGATTTAGTTTAATGGATGCCAAAGCATATTACTAGCTAGTCCACATACTTGTCCCATTTCACAGCCCTGCCTTCATATCAGAAAGAAGGATGTTCATCTTAAGTAGCAGTCCAAGCGTGCATGTACAGTATTAGTCAGGACTGTGGCATACACGGAATACAGGGTTGGAGCACTCACAATGCCATTTGAGCTCCTTTGAATTGCCCTGTTCAGTTCTGGCACCCCACCGCTGTGTTCCATCTGCTCCACAACAAGCTGAAAAACCTGGAACTGCTGTTAAGCATGTCAACAAAACCATTCCCATATTTGTGTGCACTGAGGAACACTGAGTTCCACATTCCAGCTCAGCCATGGGGGAATATGTGCCCTTCCAGGGAAGAGTAATGAAGCTCATGAAGAGTCAGGAACAGAAATCCTGTGAGGAGTGGCTGAGGGAAGTGTGGGTGTTCAACGAAGAAAAGGAGGCTCAGGGGGGACCTTACTGCTCTCTACAACTCCATGAAAGGTTGTGGCAAGGTGGGGGTCAGTCTCTTCTCACAGACAAGGGGAAATGACCTATAAGTGTGCAAAGAGAGGTTTAGACTGGATATTAGGAAAAACTGCATCACTGAAAGAGTAGTTAAGCATTGGAACAGGCTCCCCAGGGAAGTGGAGGAGTCACCTTCCCTGAAAATGTTCAGAAAACAAGTAGACATGGCACTTCAGGATATGGTTTAAAGGGCATGGTGGTATTCAGTCTAAAATTGTATTTGATGATCTTGGAGGTCTTTTCCAACATTAACAATTTGATGATTCTGTGATTCTCCCTGCTTTGGTGAGGTACCTGCCTCTAAATGTTTGGTGTTTTTTTCTGATACAGAAGAATATCCAAATTTAACTTACAGAAGCGCATGCATTTGAAAGACCTGTGGGGATCTCTTGAAGTCCTGTCTTTTGCACTTTGGTGCTGGTGATAACTCCCCATAGCACATAGATGTATCTCTCAAGAAACATAAGGAGCTGCTGCTTTCCTCTGCCATTTCAACTTCAGTGTTGTGTAGCTTAAACTTTACTTCTCTTCCTGGCCTGCAGAGTCACTTGAGATGGCCAGCAGCAGCTTATCTGATAAGGTGATTATCACCAACAGGAGGTGGTGCCATCACAGAGTCTGGCTGATATGCTCCATCAGTTATCTCCCTATGGCCATTAACATTATCCCTGTCATAAGCAAGGTTATCCTGGGGCCGTAATCACAGGTCCCATCATTCCGCTCGTTAGGGTACTGCCTTTAGAGTACTTGTGGATGTACTTAGGTTCATTAGGAATGGGGCAGGTCACTGAGAGCTCTGAGAAAACCCCTTGGTCTCTAAGTGCTCTTGCCATCTTTTGATTTTGCTGTTAAAGATAATGAGGCATTTGAAAACACAAATACATCCCTGTTGCAGTTCCTTCAATATGCCCTGTAAAGCACTGTTTGAATTTTGTAGAGTTGCTAACTTATTGAAATTGCCTCATCTATGTGGCCATGCATAATGGGAAAGAAGGTATGAAATCCTTTGGAAGGTGTAGCTTCTCCTGAATTATCTTTATAGGGGGATAAAGCTTTATTTGGTCTAAGGTAAATAGCACAAGACCCTACCTGAGCTTTGAATTTCAGCTGTGTGTTTAATCACTGGTTAATGATAGAAATCTAAATGAGTCAGAAGTGGTGGTGCTGGTTTACTATGGGAAAACACATGTAACTAAATGCAGGCCTTCCTTTTTTCATGGCATCTGGCAGTTATTTATGTTGCCAGCAACCAGGCTTGGAACTTTTTTGTTAATGAGGAATATATTTTTATTGCAATTTGTTGACTCATGTTAGGAAATGCTAACAGGTTGAGAGGTTCTTGTATTTGACTTCAAAATAAGTCAGCTCATTTGAACATTAAAAAGCCAGAAATGCAAATAAATTCAGCAAAATGTGGTGCAGTGTCGTTGCTGAAACTCACTCGAGTGAGAGGACAGGATATACCATGAAAGCATCTTCTCATCTGGAGTAAGGAATACTGTACTGAGAATTGTTAAAAATTGAAAAGAGGAGGCTCCTGCTAATTTTTAGAATGATTAGTGCAACTAATTGTCTTTCTGTGTTTTTAAATAAGTTCTTTGTTATAAATTAGTGCACTTTACATAAAATACAACCAGAGAGACAGTTTTTGCCTTACATGATGGTTTTGTTTGCTTAGAAAGCACCCAACAAAATCGTTCTATCAGAAGATGTTCATGATAGATACATAAAATATGTTTGTAAAAGCAAAGTGTCAGTCAGCTGAATGGGTAGCTGTGTTTGTATGAAATGGCCATTCACAGAAGTCACACATAGGATGGGACAAAGGATTGCCTGTAGTGTCATAGAGCTCAGCAAATGCAATTGTTATGCATGGGTGTTCTTATAGGGATCCCTAGTAGGAATTTCCTCCTCACAAAGCTGGGGCCAAGGTCAGGAATAATCGTCTATGGAACAGCAGCTGGCATTTAGAGGAAATGGTAAAGCAGAGAGTACTTAACCATCTCCACTCCTCCTCTCAGGCTGATGATATTTGCAAAATTGAGAAACTGGACTACTATGATGGATGTCACAGAAAGGCACTCTTGAGGTAGAGGGAGCTGAGGAAGTAAACTCAAAGCTTTCACTGAAATTTTAACGGTGAAGTTCCAGCTTCTAGTATGCACCCTAACAATTAAACATTTCTGTGAGATTTCAGACAAAACTCTTGGCAGTGACATAAAATGCTTAAAATACAAATTAAATCCTTGCTATTCATGTCAGAATTGTCTGTGAGCAAGTAGTTTTCAAAAACCTTTGCAAATGTGAGATAAATAAATCTACCATTAGGCAGCCATTCCCGTCGAGCTCCTCCTGTGAAGTGAATTTAGCTTTGGCTTTACCCTAAAGGAAGCTACTAGAAGGATAGAGTGGTGAAGCGCTTTAGGTAGGTGGTGTTGTTCCGCAGCATTGTCAAATTTCTTTTCTCAAATTTCCGCTAATTTACAACTGAGTGTGCAGTTCGCTTCAAGACTTCCGGATTCAAATGTCTTGTAGAAAATACCTCCCTTGTCCTCAAGACTACATGTTTCTTTTGGAGGGTGAATTTTATGGCACAGGATTTCCTCTTAATGTAGATTTCCAGCATGTAGGAAAAATGTTTTATCATTCAGGGTTGGAAACTTGTAAATTGAGTGTATGGAGACTCAGAGAATATCCTTTGGAAGACAGTGGGACAGAAGAAGAGGTAAGAGAAAGAGGTAGAAGCAATTTCTGGATACAACCTTTTCCTAGATTTGGTTTTCTGTGAGGGTTGGGAAGCAAGCTGGTTTTTATAAGCAGTGTTCTGACCTGGATTACCAGGAGGGATTAGGCTTTGCTGTTCTGTGGTGTTAGACTTGATGAAATGCTGTATGGAAAGTCATGGAGCAGGTGGAGAATGGTGCTAATCCTTCTTGCCATAATGGTTTATATGACACTGAATATGTAAAAAGCAGACAAATGGCTGGTAGAATGAAAGAAATGCAGCATTTCCACTGATCTAAAACAGAGCTTTAATCCAAAAGGCTGCTTCACACATGTTTTTCCCAGCCTTTTGAAATTTTCACGTGCCTAAGATATTTCTGCGCTGGTGACAAAGAATTGCTTTGCCCTCATTGATGCAGGAGTGTGAGTAATCTGCTGAGGAGCCATATGGTTCACATTTATTTTAAATGTCTTTGACATCAGGAGAATAGCTGAGACAGCAGAAGAAAGTGCTTATGCCTTGGACTTCAGCCAGAACTGAGATCATTTAAGTTTTGTAATCAAAGAACTATCAGTTTTCTGGGTAAAAAATGTTAGAAAAACATGATGAGCTTAAAATGTCATTCCTATCAGGACTGTATAAAATTAGGAAGCAGATTATGCATTTGATGGATGAATACAGCTTCAGTGGTGCTTTTCTTAGCTAGAGGTTTGGATTCCATTTCAGCCACTAAATACGCAGAGGAAGTATTGCACCTTCCACAGGTTTCACACTGCTGTAGTTCCACTGCTTGGCTTGGAAAATGAGGATGTTGAAAGGCAAAGGGACAGTGCTGCTGCACAGTGCCTTGGACATATGAGAGAGCAAGTCAGGAAAGATTTGTTTGAGTCTGCTCTTGCTTACCTATTGCATCAGTTATAATTTATTCATATACAAGGGAAATTTGGGTGATTCTTTTAAGCATACATTGGACTGCTAGTGGAAATATTGATTTTCCCCTTTAGAAAACTACTTTTCGTGGAGTTTGGGAGTTGGATGGGCCAATGATGACATCTGTTCCCAAGAAATAAATGATGACTAAATATGATAAAATACAAAATTTTCAAAATTTCAGTAAATTTTGCTGGATGTATATTCATGCTTTCTAATAGATCAGAACATAAGTATTTTGTGTGTTCTTCTGCTGTTAAGCCATGTCCTTAGCAGTGATTCCAGAAGATTTAACATACCATGTAAGGTGCAGTGCATGCAAAATAATAAAATGCCCCTGACTCTTGATAAGGTGGTAGTTCTGTTTTGGTTGGCTTGAAGCAAAGGGTTTGAATCAGTTACAGAGCACTTTGTCCATGACATTGGAACATGTTCAACGTTTCCATTCAATATCTAATAATATTTTTGAGCTCACATCAAGGCAGCCCTCTGCTCAGAGATTTTTAGCAAGTGTAGAAGAGTAAGAACACAGTGCCTTGCAGTGCTGACTGTGCTTCTTTCCGTGTCCTTGGTAGCTGAGGTGGTCACAATTTTCGTGTCTCCTTGCTAACATTCTAATCTGCGCTTTTGAGTAATCAAATACAATCCTGTAAACTCCTGCAGCTCCTGCCAAATCTATTCTTCTAAACAACATTCACATAAATACGAATATATCCTAACTCCTCTTGACAGTAGCATGACAGGAGATGACCATGGAGTTCTTCACAGGGCCTTAACTCTGCTCTTTAATGAGCTCTACCAAAAGATAGTATGTGTTCCAGATAAAGTAATTCCATGTATTTTGAGGGCTCTGAATGTTTACACTTGTGTTTAATTACAGATTATCATATAATTTGTCTGACTCAGCACTGTAACTTTAATAAATAACGTCACAAACTTTAATGGCATTTTCAACAAATGCATGTCAGCTTTCACATTGTCTTCATCCATGTCTTCAATTTAGTGTTGAATTTACAGTGATGGTGACAGGGCAGTTATCGTAAGTCAACATTTTCATGAAGTTCAGCTTAATTTGATTTTGACACAGTTTTATCAATGACATATCAAAAAACCCCCACATACAGACAACTTTGATGGTATGGATTGACAATTCAATTACTGAAAGGGATAAGAACTATAAAAAATTGAAGACATGCATTAGTGGGTTCTTTAAGACAGCCCATGACATCTGCAGTCTTTACTGAGAGACTGCTGATGGAACTTTTAGACATAAACGTGTGGCAATGCAAGAAATTCATGTTCTAAATTTTGATGCACACACATAGGCAAAAATGCACATAGTGTAAAGGTTCATTCATGGTGTCTAGTGACTTTTTTTTTCATCTGGGAGTAACTAAATCACGGACTCTTCTACTTAACTTCATTTAGCTATTAATGTTAACTTCATTTAGCTATTAATGTTAGCATGTAGTGTGTGAATAAAGTGTAAGGGTAATTATTTTGTTTAGCCATTAGTATGAAAGTAGTACTTCTACCACAAAGAGATTGACAGAATTTAAAAAACAGAAATGCTTTTGTTGCAGCATTTGTCATTCCTACCAGTAAAGCAGCCCTGCCAGGAGTTCCACTGCTAAGATCTAAACAAGATTACTGTCAGCACCAACCCTGTGTCGTAGATACTCAGGTTTACTGATGAGGATTCAAAGGTTTGTGTGAGTTTCCAACTTGTGAGATTTACAGGTGCAGTTACCTTCGATTTCTTCATTTTGCTTCCTTGGTAAAGTGATAAAACATTTTTATGACATGACAAGAAAGCAAAACTTTCCTGGCCAGGTATTTCTATTCTGAAGTAGACAGTGGTGTTCATGACTGTAGCAGCTTTTAGTGGCTTCTAGGTTTGCACATGTGGTAAATATTTCCGATGTTATCTTCTCATTATTCTCACCTTGGAATACGGTGCCTGTGTAGTCAGATACTGTCCCTTACGCAGTTCCCTTTACCTTAACACATCTGCTACCTGACTGCAAGTTACCATTCACACTGAAATCTGCCTCTGTTCCAGCATCTTCAATCCTGAAGAGAGAGAAGCGGAAGAGAACAAAAAATGTCCACTTTAACTGTGTTACTGTATATTACTTCACGAGAAGGCAAGGCTTCACCAGTGTTCCCAGCCAAGGAGGAAGTACACTGGGAATGTCCACTCGCCACAACAGTGTGCGCCAGTATACCCTGGGGGAGTTTGCCATGGAACAGGAGAGGCTTCACCGAGAGATGTTGAGAGAGCATCTAAGGGAGGAAAAACTCAATTCTTTAAAGTTAAAGGTAAAACTTGTCTAAGACTTTGATCTCTGCCCTAATTTAAATGGACAGTGTCAGAGCTATATGGGCCCAAGGTGTGTGTGTTAAACAAAACCTTCTATGAGCTCCATTTTCAGTTGAAGGGGATGTTTTCCTGGAGTTTTTTAATTTTACTGAAGGTGCATTTTTGTTTGATTATACCAAGTGCTCTTGTAGTTGTTATTGCTGTGTACCTCCAGGTGCTTTACAGGGATGTTGTTGTTTACTCCCTGTTTTCTACAGAGAGGAAAATAAAAGTAGAGTGGTGCAAGTTAGCCTTGAACAGGGTGTCCAGCAGAAGTCTGGAAATGCTAGGAAGAGAATGAATCTTCTAAGACCAACAGCCTATTAGAGAAGGGAATGGTAGCATTGTAGGTACAGAAAGTGAAAAAGCTTCTTTTCTTGGCCAACTTGAGTAAATTTGGGAAAAAGTAAGAAACAGTTTATACTAATTATACTAAATTATTGATTTATACAACATTTTGATAGTAGAATGTTGTTGTTTGCAGTATACGAATTTTTATGATCATGTGTCTGTACTATTATGCCAAAGAATGTCCATTAAAGAAGAAATGTGTTAGATAAATTAAGCAGCTGTATCAGTTTAACTAGTCAGAACAAATTCTGGCTAGTTTTCCCAGCATCACAGAATTTTTAAGGTTGGAGGAACTTCTGGAGGTCATCTGCTCAACAGCCTCTGCTGAAGCAGGGTGCACCTAGAGCAGGTGATACTGGAATGTGTCCAGGTGGGTTTGGAATGTCTCCAGAGAGGGAGGGTCCATGTCCTCCTTGGGCAGCCTGTTGCAGTGCTCTGCTGCCCTCAGTGTAGAAAAGTTCTTCCACATGTTGAGGTGGAACTTCTTGTGTTTTAGTTCATGTGCATTGCTCCTTGTTGTGCTGCTGGGCACCACTGATAAGGGTCTGACACCATGCTCTTGGCACTCCCTTTGAGATGCGCATGTGCATTAATGAGATCCCCTTTCAGTCTTCTCCTCTCCAGACTAAACAGACCAGCTCCTGCAGTCTCTCCTAACAAGAGAGATGCTTCAGACCCCAAACCATCTTTGTGGCCTCCAATGGACCCTCTCCAGACAAGCTCCTTGTCTTTCTTGGGCACAATGCTCCTGATGCAGCCAAGCAGAAGGGCAGGATCACCTAAGGGCCACACTTGCTTGAGGCTCCCCAGGATACCATTTGCCCTCCCGGGGCCAGCTTCCCAATAAAGCTGTCCTTTCGGATACAACATAGGGGAGGAAAGAAACTCTGTATTTGAGTAAAGGAGAAGAGGGAAAGGGCGTGTGTGTTCCTTCTGGCACTTCAAAACTGGTGGCAGAACTTCTGGTTTTCTGTGTCATGGATTGCATTGTGTATATTTTTGACTCTTTTTCAGACAAATCCTGTAATTAAAAGTGAACAATGTTTAGAACTGTAGCTGAGCTTCTGTGCTGCAGACCCCCTTCTTTTGTGATACTCCATCTCTGTTTCTGTAGTTGTGCAGAGCAAAGTGCCACCCTCCAAGTTGAAGAAATGCCTTTAAGCATTTTTTTCCATAGAATGAACTGTGAGTTCATGAGTTCTATGTCTCAGGGCCTGAGGAAGTGCATATGATCCTCACATTGGTAACTAATTTTGTCAGTCTCCTAACTGTTTGGGGTTTTCTTTGTAGCGAAATAGATTCTTAAATAAATTCATAAGGTCATAAAGTTTTAACTGTCATAGAACAAACGTAAAACCACTCAAGACAAAGGCAAATCAAAGAAAGGTATTTGGACAGGTTGGAAACCAAAGGCTGGTAGTGTTAGTGACTTATCACTTGATAGAGGTCAGACCTGTAACATCTCACATCACAGGATTTTCAGAGCATCAAATGTGAATTGTGCTGTGTAACTGATGACTGTAGATCCCTTGGCTGACTTCCAGGAATCAGCTCAAAGAGAGGAATCCCCAGTGGAGTGAGTAAAGAATAGCCAGGCACACAAATATTTTACTTTTCTTTTCTTAGCTGGAATGTAAATCAAGAAAAATCACAGATCTCATTTACCCTGAAGGAATAGGTGAAGCTTTTTAGCCTCTATGCACTGGAGCTTTGCTCTTCATCCCTTCCTAACCCTCCTCTTGGCTGGGATGGATCTCCTTTCTTCATTAGCCTATTCCACTTCAGCCCAGTCTGTTTTGGGGACACAGACCATACTTTCTGCTTGTTTTCCAAATACATGTTTCTCCATCTTCCCAGTCACTTGTTTGAGTGGATTATTGTTAAGATTATTAAATTTCTGCAAAATCTGCAAAATCTCTTCATAAGTGTTCAATGAATAAGAAGACCTTCATTTGCATTCTTTATTTGCATCTTACTGGTGTTAAATCTTTTACTAGAGTCGAATATTCCTCTTCATCTAGAGCATGTATAAAGACATGGGCAACAGAAAACTTCCTGTTTTAACTAGGCCATTAACCTCAGTTTAGTTGCATCCCTGAGTATGTGCTTGGGTTTAAAAAAAAATTTCAAACGTGAAAAGAAAATCCAGGACTTGGTGAATTAAGGAAGAGTCACTGTAAAGCACCAAGCCTGTTTCGTTTGCTTAAGAAAACAGGGCCTTGCTGATCTTTCATTACAGAGGTGGAAGAGTTGCTTGGTCATTCACATAGTTTCTAAATGAATAAAAAAGGAAATGTGGCATTCAAAGGTGACAGTGTCAGCAGTTTTGTCAGCAAAATTATTATTCATTTAATGAAAATGTGCTAATCAGGATTTGCATTAAAAAATTACTGTACATTACAGAAAAATGAAGAAAAGGAGAAAACAGAGTAGAATGAAGTTTAGTCAGAGGTTTTTCTATTTGAAAACCATTATGTAAATAGAAAGTAATATTTTCAATGTGGTTTTTAATTTTAGCTTCCCTGGGATTTTAAAAATTTTTTGCATTGCATTAAAATACATAAATTGGTGGGTAGAAAGTATTTGCTCCTGTAGAACCTGTTTAAGAAAGATAAAAATATGGGAATTTATTGAGATTGAGTTTCCATAATAATAGGTACTGTTTATTGTTTTTGTTGCTAAAAGCAAAGGACCAAATAAGAAACACCTGTAATTAAAAGCAGATAAAGACTGTGAAATCATCTTCAAGTCACTTTAGCCATTTAGTACCAGCACTTTGATGTAAACACTGCTGACAGGAGCATAAACACTTGTTAGCATCAGAGTGTGAAAATTCTGGATGTAGAAGCCATCTTATCAAATGAAAAGTACAAGGTAATCATTTGAGAAAATTACCTAAAAGAGTCCTTATTGCTTATTCATAATGTCTCCTGAAATTAATATCATTAGCATGAGACTAGTGATGTTAAGGCTCCCTGGCCTGTGGACACAGTAGGTTCCCTTTGTGGGAAGTCAAAAGGAATAACTTCCAACTAGGAAATCCGTCCTACATTTTTCCTGTTTTACTGGGTGGGACTGAATTTCACCCAAAGGCTTCACATACTCATTGGCCTTTGTTCTGTGGTATGATGTAAACCTTTAGATTTATGAGGAAATTTACTCATCTGCATATCAAGTTTAATTCAGGTGAACAATATTATGACAATCAAGATGGCTTAATGTTCCCCTGAAGTCCTGGAAAATGTATTTGGTATTTTTTTATAATTTTCCTCCCTGTCTAGTTACCCACTTAATTTTTTGAGAAATGTTAGACTCTTTCCTTTTATTAATTAATTTGTTCTTTATGTGGCAAAGCAGAGGAGAAAAAATTAGAGGAGACAACAAGGAAATCGTCCTGCATAGGAGTCAGGAGCTGAGGTGGTTTGAAATGGCAGACTGCTGGCTGATGCCACACATTCGATGTTCCAGCCTGCTGGATGCATGTGGCCAGTCCTTAATGCTCTACGGCTGTGCAGCAAAGTAGTTGGGATTTGCAGGAGGAGAAGTACGTGACAGGATTGGTATGATTCTGTAGGTGCTTTTGTGTGCTGACCAGTTACAGCATTCACCTCATGGATAAGAGCCCTAAAAGTTAATTTTTATTAAACAGTAGTTGAATAAAATAGTAAACTAATTACAGAAGCAGGGATTAGAATTTTTCTCCCGCCACAGTTTCAAACTTTGATTAAATAACAATGATCTGCTTAAGGAGTGGTTTGAGCCTTGTGTATATAAAACTAGGGAAATCAGATTTCTTAGGTAGGTCATTCCCCTAATTATATATTAAACAAACAAACAATCTAATCAAAGAAACATCAGTACACTCTACTTAGTTTTACATTGCCAATGTAAAATGCAAAGATACAACCAAGAGTACCATTCTGGATTGAAATATTCAGGCTGAGTTGTGTGTATGGTGAGGTATTAGCTTCAGACAGCTAATTCAAGATGCATTTAATCCCTGTGTGGATTTACCTCTCTCTCTCTAGAATGTACAGGAAAAATGATGACTTCCAGTGTTGCTTTTCCTACCTCACTTAACTAATATGTTGAAATACCTGGTGTAAAATAATCTCCTGTTTGCCTCAGGGCCAGGCAGAACTGTTTAGGGAGCTATTACCCCCTCTTTTACCAATGTAATGTGAAATGCATAACAGAAAATGGAGTGGTACATAAAATATATCATTTTACAAACCTGTGATGCATCATAATCTGAACCTATGTCAGTAGTATCATTGCTATCTCAAAAGGGATATTTAAGAATTTCGGAGAGCTCAGAGACAGGACTCAATTAAGGTCTCAGAAATTATCTTGTCAAACAATACAGAAAATATTAGAATTTCAGAAAGGCGTGAGATCTAGCAGCAAATGGCAAGCAATAAATTTAGGTAAATAAAGAAGAGAAAATTTTTTACCTTCATTACAAACTTGGTATTAAAAAGTGTATTTAATTCATATGTTAAATGTGAAAGAAATGCCTAGTCACCCTGTCTGTGATAATTTTCTGGAACTTCCTTGCAGTCATGCAGGTATTTTACATACAGCTTTGTACATTGATAATGTATTTCACATATTGACATGTGTGACATGATGTACATGTGAGCATCATTTAAGGACTTTGTTAATTGCTCTGTGCAACAGATGACAAAGAACGGTACGGTGGAATCTGAGGAAGCCAATACACTGACTCTGGATGACATTTCTGATGATGATATTGATCTAGACAACACTGAAGTAGATGAGTATTTCTTTCTCCAACCCCTGCCAACAAAAAAGCGGCGGGCATTGCTGCGAGCTTCTGGAGTGAAGAAGATTGACGTGGAAGAGAAGCATGAGCTGCGAGCCATCCGCCTGTCCAGAGAGGACTGTGGCTGTGACTGCCGTGTGTTCTGTGACCCAGAAACTTGCACCTGCAGTCTTGCAGGCATAAAATGTCAGGTAAATGGCTACATTTTTGTCATTATTTAATTGTCTGGGGAGGGGGAAGGGTGTGTGTTCATGCACACGTGTGTATTTCTGCTCTTGAAGTTACAACTACTGCAAATTAAGTATTAGGCAATAATGCTTGTGGATGTCCAGTCTGTTTTTTAAGGCCCTGTTTTAAGGGTGTAGAGTGGGCAATCAATACAATCTCGTAAAATATCTTAAGTATGATTTTAGGCACATACATGGCTTAGGGTGTTTTTTTTTCTTACACAAGTATTCTGCTCCTCATACTCCTTTTAGGCCTTTATCTAAATCGGCAGATGCAGATAACAAAAGAATGAGTAGCCTGCAGATTTCAGAAGGGATATTACGTTTTATTTTAGAAACGATTAGCAGACACTCCAAATGTGAAGTATAGTCCAAACTCTGTGGGAAACAATAAATGACATTTTGTGATAGTGTCCTTTATGTAATGTGCATGATACTTAAAATCTGTGCATGATAAATTTGCGTGTAGGCAGTAAGAGGTATCTGCTAATGTAGCAAGTAAGGTTTTCCTCTTCAGGCTGAAGAGGTATTTCATACTTAAAATTTACATAGTGTCAGCTGTATGTGTCCCAAAATGTTCCCTAAAAGATATTTGTGCTAGTTCTGCTGAGTTGCTGTTGTGCAGCTGAGTTTTCTTCCTGAATGCATTTTTCATTATCTCATATATCCAAGCTAAACTTTCTCTGCTATTTTAAATAATATATTCTCTTTGCTGTTCCTGTTTTCATTTCCAAATGTGTGGAAGATGTACTGGATTGTGTTGTGTGGCTCTCCTGTGCATATTTGATGTTTAGGTGTTAGAGTGCAGATGAAAGTCACAGACCTTAGGCTGTCTAATCAAACTTGCCAACACATGGATTCAGTCACATGTTCAAAAATTTAAAATATTAGATGTAGAAGTTCTGTGCCCAGTCTGTTGAGCTTACAATAATACATCTAGAATTGACTGGATTACGTTTGAAAATGCACTTGAGATTTTGTTCCTGTTTTCTGACTAATTCTACCAGCATTTCTCAAGGTAAATCCCACTTCACCTTTGTATTTCTCTAGGCTATCTAGGCTCTGTCATGTCACCAGGCTTTTGCTTCCTGTTGTTAATCTGTATTCTCTTTTTTAAAAGGTGGATCGTATGTCTTTTCCATGTGGTTGCACTAAAGAAGGGTGTAGCAATACAGCAGGTAGAATCGAATTTAACCCTATCCGTGTACGGACTCACTTTTTGCACACAATAATGAAACTTGAATTGGAGAAAAATAGAGAGCAGCAAGTTCCAGCACTCAATGGCTGTCACACTGAGATAAGTGCACACAGTAGTTCCATGAGTCCAGGACCCCATCCAGTTGAATATTCGATTGCAGAAAATTTTGAGATTGAAACTGAATCCCCGGCTTCAGTTATGCATTCCCAGTCAGCCGAGGACTTGGACTGCCCAGGGGAAGAGGAGGAGGAGGAAGATGGGAGTAGCTTTTGTAGTGGAGTTACAGATTCTAGTACACAGAGTTTAGCCCCTAGTGAATCAGATGATGATGAAGAGGAAGAGGAAGATGAGGAGGAAGATGAGGAGGAAGAAAAAGCAGATGATTTTGTGGAAAGTATGAGCTCCCATGCTGATATGGTGCCTCTTCCTTCTGTCCTTTGCTACTCTGATGGAACTGCTGTGCATGAAAACCACTCTAAAAATGCCTCATACTATACTAACTCTTCAACTCTGTATTACCAAATAGAGAACCACGTTGCTGGCACTGCTAACCAGATCGGTGAGACTTACTCAGAAAGGGATGCTGTCAAGAACGGTAGTCTTTCTCTGGTGCCTTACAACATGACTTCAGAACAGTTTGTTGACTACACACGGCAATCAGAGGAAACTTTTAGCAGCCCTCATTACCCTTCAGCAAACCCCTCAGTGATTGTTTGCTGCTCATCTTCTGAAGGGGATGGCAGTGCTCCCTGTAACAGTTTGTACACTGAGCATAGGCCGAGTCACCCGCCAGTGGAATTTCACTCATACTTGAAAGGTCCTTCTCAAGATGGCTTTGTTTCAGCTTTGAATGGTGGCAGTCATGTGCAAGAACACCCTGCTGAGAATTCACTGAACCTCCCAGAAAAGAGCAGACTGCACGAAGAGTGCATCAAATCACCAGTGGTAGAGACAGTACCTGTTTAATATTAAAATTATTCTAGGACTGACTTTCTGTGTTAAAATTCACTCCCATTGGATTTTCCTAGAAACTTACTTTTTTAAGAGGTAGACAATGCTTGGACTACAGTCAATGTTCCAGAAACATTTTGTTTTTGCAAGCTACACTGGCAGTGGTATTGCACAAAACCAGTTCATGTAAAGATTTGAATAAAAATAATCAAATCCTTTTTTTAATAAAAGTTAAACAGATAAGTGAAAACCACACCCAACATATTTCAAAGTAGCCTATCTGTGAACATGTGTGAAACCTGCCAAGCTATCTGAATCAAAGCTTCATGTTTTTGACTGTCGGGCCTGTGCAAGATTGTTAAAAATGATACTTTGAAATAATCATGTTTAGAGTCCTAATTTTCAACATATCTGAAAAGATAGTAAGTTTAATGTAAAAGTAACTACTGTACAAAAAAAAAAAGTTTTAATTGTTCTGTACTGTATGTATTTTATTTATGGTAGTTTAAGATTCATGTTTTGATAAAAATGAACAGCATGTTCATTTGAGCAGAAGATCCATAGCTGCTTACAAAGAGCATGTCCACTTTTCATCTGGAGTATCTTGTATTCTTCCTTATTTTTTCTTAATACCATTTCTGATAAATAATCTTGAAACACATTTTTAGAGTGTACTATTTTCTCTTTTACTGTTCTTGACAAACAGAAGAGTCAGAAAGGGGGCATTTAAATCTTCTAGAATAGAGAAAGGTAGACAATCCTCCATTTGAAACTAAAATCAGTGGCATTCCAGAACTAGTACCCCCTCCCCAAAGAAAAATGATCTTGTATATAATGGCAAAGCAGTAGCTTAAGCTCACACAGCACCTTCAGCCCAGCCACGGTTCAGATACTCATGCACTTTAGTGCCACTTTGCAGTACTGTACGAACTGCGGGAACTGGAACCTCTTTGGGGAGATGCCATAGCTCCAGACCCCGAGGCAATGTAAGATCTTAAAATTCACTGTAACAAAACTTGTACATTTTTCCCAAGCCAGTTTATGAATATGTCAGTATGCAGTTTCTAAAAGCAGAGCCTTACTGATCAGAGTTTAAATAAAGCATGGAAAAAAAATGTGGAAGTGTCCAGATTGCCTAAATTTTTATGAAATACAAGACTGGCTTTTGTGGACTTCTGATTGTATCTCAAATTTAGTACCGTTTGGTCTTACTAAGAAACAGTCCATTCAGTGAGAAAAAATAGCTTCAGAAATTTTGTATCTGCAAAAGTCTGCAAGCAAAAGAACATGTGCATCATATGGATAATCCATTACCTTGTGATCCACTTGTTTTAAATGAAATGGAAATGAAAGTACCTTTAATTTATTAAACAACCTTGCTTTTGTCTAGAAAAGGAGGCATAGGAGCCAGCTTTTCTCAGCACTGGTAATTCTGCACTGCCTTATTTTGATTTCAAAATCTATTTCAGCATTTTTATTCTTCTAATACTGAAATTTCATTTATTATACATCAAGTAGTTGAAATGTAGGCCTGTCTTGTTTGTCAAAATAAGGATCAGCATCTTAGTTTTTATCTGTGTCAAATTTAGATGGTTAACAGTGTGCATGTAAACACAGTGTAAATTTTATCTCTGTAACAGTGACTCTTCTGGTTAGAAGCTCTTTAAAACATCATGTACAGTACTCCGGTAGAAAAACTGCTGATGTAAAATATGCTTTTCAAAAAAAACAGCTAACTTAATTGTTTTTATATAAAATCTGGGCAAAGTGATTTCTCATATTTATGCTAAATTAGCAAAATATTTTTACTCCATGTAGTAGCTGGAAAGGTTTTTTATTTACTTGTTTCCACAAGAAGTCCTACATGTTATATATGAACTGCATTGAAAAGTCTAGTTCTCTAGGGACTGGATTCCAAACTTGCAACGTATTCCATCTCCTGGGAAAGCGCACTCATGTTGGCTATCTGGCTCAGCAATTCCACAGCCTCTGTTCCTCAGTCACAGACCACTCTAGTCTCTTTCTCTAAGGCTGAGTAGCCAGGTAAGTGCCTGTATTCTCCAATGCCATACAGCAAATACCCATGATTTTTAAAAAGAAATGTGCTAGCCCTTAAAGTTCTGCACTTAAGAATAGATTATTCTGTTCAGGATATTCTAAGGGCAAATGTAACAAGTCTCTGTGTATGTCAGGGTCTTGCTTTAACAGTGGGCTTAAATGAGGCACTCTCCCTTAACACCAGCACCAAAAGCACAAATCTCTTCTGCTTGAGCTGGGACAGTAGATGAGGATTGGTAGCAGCTCTTTAACTTCAGAGTGTGTTGGAGAACCACACACACTTTACTGGGATATTTCTCTCAGGGGAAAGTTAAGTGAAATCTTTTGCTTTGTTATTCATGCCCTTACTGAGCAATAAGAAATTATTTTCTTGGCCCCCTGTGCTTTTATGCAGAAAAAATACCTTTAATAATATCAGCAAGCACAGTAAGTAGTTAACACAATAAAATACTTCTCAGCTAGTTTTAGATATTGAGATGATGGTTATTTTCTATTTCCATTGGCACAGATTTCTGATACCAGTCCTCTGTATTAGCATCTGTAAAAACTTCTGAGTATTTAGGTGAGCATGTTCCATGCCATTGGGGCATCATGGGTGAATACAGCCAAATTCTCTAAACCCTGCAGTGTAGGATACCTCTCTTGTAAGAGAGAGGTAGGGGGAGCAGGAACGATATAAAGCATTTGTGATATACTGTTTTCCATGTTTGAAGTAGCTCATTCCTGGGAGTCAAAAAAAATAAAATGTGCAGGATAAAGATTTAAGTTGAAAAGATATTCCCAATTGACTAGGTAGTGATAATGTAGATAATAATACTTTTCTTTTGATGCAATATGATATTTTGTGATCAAGATTTGATCTCAAGATGCAAAGTAAAGAAATCTTCTTTAGTTCTTACAGCAAGTTATAAAGTCAAGTATTTATAATTCATGGAGAATTCCTGACAGCTATTATTAATAATACCACCAAGCCTTCTAACAGAGGTAAATTCATACTGAGGAAAAAACCCAGTAACCTCTTTTTTTCAATACATGTTAAACCTGTTGCCCAGACAAATCCATGCCAGCAAATAACAAAGCTACAGCCTTCTCTAGTGTGTATAAGTTGACTAGAGTGAAAAAAAAAAAATAGTTGAAACCCTGACCGAAACAGGTAGGTTAATTTAGCTGCAGTCTAGAGTAGGTTGTAGAAATCAGGTGAAAGTCAAGTTTCCCATCACTTGATTAAACTTGGATTTTTTTTGTTCTAAAAAACCATACTCTTCATTTAAGGAAAAGCAAGCTTAAGTCATGAGATGGACAATACTTCAGTGTTATTTTTTGGGCTAGTATACAATAATACATGCTGTGTCCAATTTCCCAGCTGGTTAATACTCATATTGATTATCAGTCCATTCATTTTGGGTAGGCTATTTCTGTGTGATAAAAGTATTATGTTACTGAATGATAACCAGCAGTATTTGCTTCTTTATCAACACAATGTATTATATGTGAAAATACCTACTTTACTGATAGTTTTTATCAGCTTTATTTCCAAGATATTTGCCTACTAATAAACACACCTAAGGAGCCTGGTATATATTTGTGATCATACTGCATTGTTCACAAAAATGAGTCATAACAAAAGCATTTCCCTTTCTTGAAATAAACTGGAATTTTGACACAGAACATTACTGGAACAGCATCTAAAAGCAGGTGCCTTTTTGCCTGTAAGGTGAACTTCACCTCTTTGCAAAAAGGTGCATTGTTAAATATATATAAAGCTTTAATTAATGTTAGACATGAAATTAGAATTTCGTTGGTATGATTACAGCAATTGCAATTGTTGCTTAAGAGCTATAATTCATGTCCATTAAAACATCCTTAAAATTAAAAGCTGGTCAGTAGAAATTTCTGATATTCTTTGTTGAGCTCTATGCTCAACACTTAGATCAGAAAATTCTAGATTTGTAAAGCTTCACAATTTTTCATTCACGTAAGTTCCTGCTAGTGAATCCTAATTGGAGTTGACATTTGTTTATTTTACGTCTATTGATTCCACTCCATAGTAACTATCACCTGCTATAGATAAGGTTCCGCTGCTCCCCTCCTCAGTTAACAGTGGGATCCTGCCTTTGGTTCAAGTGCTGCAGGATTCCTGCCTGGTGTTGGTGGTGCTGACTGATCCCAGTCCAGATCCAGTTTCTAACCTGATCTGGCTGTTTTATTTCAGTAAATGTGCTAATAAACTGATCATGTTTTCCCTGCCTCTCAGGCAGTACCTTCACAAACACAGCTGCTTTGTTAAAGATCATATATTTATATGCAAAACCAAGGATGTATAAAGGTTTTTATTAGTTCAGGTGTTCCTGACAGAAATGTGATAACACTGGATAGAGTACTGGGCTCAGACAGAGGAGACTTTGCCTTTGTCCTATTGTATCATCACATTCTCTGTGCTCTGGTTTGTAATGTACTTAGAGATACTGTGGTAAAACATAATTCTATAGAACAGGTAAAATACCATTTTATTCTTGTGTTGGCATCATAACTAAATTTTTTTACTGCAGACTCTGCCACTTTCCAAATGAAGCCCAGCCCAGCTCAGAAGTGGCCAGAATTTTTTTACTAACATGAAACACAGCTGAAATGAGAACTCCTTTCCTGGGACTCAATTAATGAGCAGAAATTAAAATGTAAATTTCACAGTGAAAAAATAAAAGCTGTGTTGAATGTACAACATTTACCTATCTAGTGCTTAACATTTGAGCAGCAAGATTGTAGTTTTCCTGCAACGCCATACTTGGCAGCAACAGGCAGTCTTACTCCTCTTCACATTGTCTTCTTTTGCCAGCTGAATTCTCTCAGTTGAAATTCCTTGTCTAGGCTGCTCCTATGCAGGTGTCCTAAACATAAAGCAAGACAGACCCACGATATCCTTTTAAAAGGCATTTGCTAAATAAGGATCTCCACTGTTACAGCTCACGAATTTTATAAACCGATGTTCATTGTGCCAGTTGTATTTCCTGAAACAGTCAGGAACAGAAGAGGATGATATGGAAAATCCTTAACCATTCAGGGGTGTTATACGTTCCCACTGAGACTAAAGAGTAATTCCAACATCTGCTTTATTATGGTTGCAGGACAGTTGATGTAAAGTACTTTGAAAATCTAGAATTAACTCAGAGAATATATTCTATAGAATTTATTTCTAAAATATTAAATCTGATTACTATTTTTTTAAAATGGTAGAAAGCTGTTATTTTCAAAACAGAGTCTAGTTGACTTACGTGTTCCTTGGTATGACAAATCTCAGCATTTGCCTTTTCAGTGTTTCAAGGTTTTTAAATATTCTTAATTTTGCTATTCTCTGTAATCATTGTCCATGTGCAAATTATTGTCCATTTTCTCCAAGAAGTGTCAAATCCAAAGTACAAATATTGTGAAGTGATGAAGAAGTGCAGTGTACTTTTAAAGATGTCTGAGTGAACACATGGTTGAGTTCTTCACAAGTTCTTCCTTTCACTCTCTTCTCTTCCCTAAATCCAAGGCAGCTTTTAATTTTATGGCTAATAAATGTACCAGAGTATTGTCTCCACTTAAGGAGAAACATTATAAAATCTTTGAGGACTTTTCTGCTACCATAATAGCTGATACCAAGAATTTTACTTTATATGAACATCCACTTTATAAAATACTTGTTTGGCAGCCTTAGAATTTTCTTTTTAATTCCTTCCTTCCCACCTTCATGTTGGTGTCTGGGAAGTCTGTTGTGCAGTAAAACTTTTCATGAAAATTGAGCACAAGGGTAACTCTCTTGTCCTTTGTGCTGAGAATGAGATCTTGAAAACCCAGGTTGGGTAGGGTTTTTAACAACGTGATCTAGTGGGTGGCAGGGGCAGTTGAAACTAGATGGTCTTTAAAGTCCCTTCCAAACCAGGCCATTCTGTGATTCTCAGTTAAAATATGTATTGTCCTATTGCTGTCTTTAAGGTTAGGCAGACACCCACCCCTTAGAAGGTCCCACTGACTGGAGAACCATATTCCTGGTGCCCTGTGTTGCACCTTCTCAATAGAGATCATAGTCTTTCATCCAAGGCTGGGTGTGGAACAAAAAAAAAAGTGAAAAGGTAGATTTTGTACTTTATTAGCACAGTTATTTTAATTTGGAGCTTAGAAATGACATTTCTGTTTCATGAATGAATGTCCAGTACACCTAAGTAAAAAAAATGTTTGTCTCTCATGTATGTTCTTTAACTGTTCATTTTTCCAACAAGCTATGAAGATGGGATTAGCTTTTCATGATAGGGAAAATGGTGGAAGATACAAATGTGCAACATTGTTCTAATACAAGGATCAAGATAATCCTTTGTCTTCAAACACTTGAGTGAGTGCAGGGAAGATAGGAAGAACAGTTTAGAGGAAAAAGAAAACAAAGGCCAGAGGCAGATTATGAGGATTATTTTCCTCCTAAAGGGAAAAATAAAGCACATTAAAAAAAAAAAAAAAAAAAAAAAAAAAAAAAAAAAAAAAAGGAAAAAAGCAAATAAGGATCTCTTCAGAGCAAGGATGGAAAAGTATATGGACACTCGCTACAAGCTTGTCCACGTTAGGTCAAAATACTGTTTCTGTTATGTAATAGATTGTAACCAAACACGAACTCAGTGGAAACGGGAAATGACATTTTTTACAGACCAGAGTTATACAGGTGGCCATTAAATAAAAGACTTATCCAAATGAATGGGATAAAATAACTAAAAGCAACACCCTAGAAGCATTGCTACCATGTCACTCTTTGCTGATGGCAATTTCAAAGACAAGTTCAGAATCATTTAACTCTGCTCGCTCCCAGGCACACATTCTCATATACCCAGTTTCGCAGCTAGCAAGAGGTGCTAAAAGCAAAGACAAAATGTCCTATTATCAGCATTTTATCTTGCCATTTTCAAATGAGGCTTAGTACATTATGGCAGGTAATTATTTTAGGTTTCTCTATCTTAAACTTCTAAAATACATTCTTAAGAATGAAATTTTGGGTTGGATTGTGGATGAAGTTTAACATTGCTGGGGTAATGAGGGAATCATTGTAAAGAACCATTTGTGAGTCTCAGATATAGATTCAGTACCAATTTTCAGCTTCCTGAAAAGATCATCATATGCACTGGCAGTTGGTTCTTAAAACCAGAAGCAAGCATACTGGTTTTTTTCAAGCCATTTCACACAAATACTTCAGGTCTCAAATGCCCATGTAAACAAGGCTTAATAACTGGGCATTTTAATTGAGTGATTGTAGGCACTTCTATGGAAATACGTCTGAAGTGTAGTTTGTGAAATATGTTTTAAAAGTGTTTGATGTAAAATAAGCGCTATAAATTTAACAGTGCAAAAATAGTCAAGATCTGTAGATTACAAAACTGTTCCTAAGATCCTCAGACTGTAATATTGTCTTAGTAAAGTTGATCTTTTAAGTTAAATTGCATTCTGCTGTAACAACCTTTTACAAACAGAATTATTAATACAAATGTACTGGTTAATACCTGTTAACATAAAACATGGTAATTTGTTATTTTGATTTGTTTCAGTCTATAACTAACAGAAATTTTGTAAAAAAAACACAAACAGAAACAACACCTTGCCTATTATATGTTTAAAGTGTTTTGTTTTAACAGACTGTATTAACATTCACACTGTCTAGTCCAACCCTGTCTTCTAGCAGGTTTAGCTCTCTGTATACATACAAATATATAAATATCCCCACAAGAATATAAAATTGCTTTCAAAATTAGTGTTGGCAAGTGGTAAATAGTACACCGTCACATAAATTCAGAAGCACTTAAGCTGATGGTCTTTCAGACAGGTAATCCATTCAAATGGGACTAGTAAAAATGTGTAATTGCAGCTATTAGTTTAAAATTTGTACATTACTTCTGATGTTACTAATTTCTGAGAAAAAGAACTATGTTACATACTTAACATTTTCCATTACAGATGATCTTGCATACTAAACTTATGGAGGTCTCAACAGTTAAGCAAGATACTTAATTGGACTGCTGCTTTTAAACTCTTTGAAGAAGCAAAGGGAAAGAAAGTTCATCTTAAAATCTGTACATGGAAATAATTTTAAGCTTCATGAACTACACATTTCCTTTAACTTCCTTTTTTTAAACAAGTTATAACATCAAAGATGCCAAAGGGTAATATAAGCTACAATAATATTCAACAGAACTTAACCTAGATCTTACGTTGTAATAATTTATTCAAATTAACTGTATTCTTCTGTATTTATATTTTCGGTATTTATTATGAATGATATGAAATTTGATGTATTTATTGTGGCTTATTACTGCAGTGTATATATTCCAAAAATGAGCTTTTTTAAGTCTTAACATTAGTTTTTTTGTTAATTAGTGGCACTTGTATCAGCTGTATTTTTACTATATATTGTACAATATATATTGTCCATTTGTTTGCAATGAAGTAAACCAGGTTTCTACGTTACATCCTGGCTGCCAGTGCATTGTGCGTCTCATTTCTGCTACGCAGTCACTAGAGATCCTCTCTCACCCAAGAGAGGCAGAATTAGTACTGCACATCCTCCCTGACACCTGCAGAGCCTCCAAAGGCACTCTGTGAAATTTCAAGCATTTCTCCCATTCCTGATAGTCTGATAGCATAAGGAGAAGCAGTTTGTGTGGATTTTTTGTGTGTGTGTGTGGTTTTTTTGTTTCTAAATATTTGTATGCCAATTAAATTAAATAAATGTCTTCTTAGGTATATCCATTTGCCCTTTAATGATACTACTGCCTACAATTTTCTTTGGCCAGGCAAGTACTGTAGCTGATTCATCTGTGCCTATAATTTTCATAATAAGGTAATGAAACAACTGTTTTCAACAGCTGTTGGAATAAAATTTTGCAACAGCTCTCTCTGGTGGACAATTTGCAGTAATTTTATACATCATGTCAATGGCAACATTCAAAGAATACTGCTAAATTTCAGGACAACTGCTTATTTTGAAAACTGATGATCAACATAACTTCATTTAGAAAATAATTATCTGATATTTAATAATAATAATAAAATAATAATTCTGATATTTACTCAAATTGAGAGGCACATTTATAAAAAGTAAGTTGTCCTTAAGTTTGCTTATATGATAAATTACATATAGCTAAACAGTTTCTACTTTAAAAACCAATAAAGATGAGATGTTGTTCTCTAGGTGATAAAAAAGCTCTCACAGGAACTATGGTAGCACTTGGCTGTAGTCTGTTGGGAGTCCCATATTTGCTATTAGACTGTTTCTGGCATTGCTGTGAACTGTGGCTAAAAGGGGCACCCCAGGGCTTGCTAAGCCATACTGACGGAACAAAATGTAAAAATCTGGTTCTAATTCAAGGTCCCAGGATGCCCATTCAGAAATAGGAAGATTTAACTGTTAAGGTTTACTTGTAAGTTTATCTGTTAATCGTAGTCAGATTATTCTATACTCACCCTAGAGTAAAGCAGCAATTACTCCAAAGGGCGATAAAATCCTCAGGTATGGTGGGATGGCAAATTCCCACTGCAGTGAATGGTGTCGTAACCAGGTGGAGCCATAAGCAACCAGTGGGACCTCTCGTTCACAGGCAGTACTACCCAGAGCCAGAGGCCCTGAAGTCCCAAAAGGTTTAGGGTTTGCTTTGTCCTGCTGGGAGTGTGGCTGAACCGGCCTGGCCTGAAGTCAAGCCATCTTCAGCGCTTTTGATTACTCCCTGGATGTGTAAGAGAGCACAGTGAGATGGAGGTTAACACTGTTCTAGTAACCTTCAGTAGTTTATATAGCCATCTGATTGAGGTACCAGTTTTTATATGCTGTGTATGGAACACTATTTACCTTTGTCCTATTCATAGGGGCAGAGAAGGGCATTATAAGTTACTGAAAGATATTTGAATTAAAATATATATATATATATATATATATATCAAAAAAATTTAAAAGAGCCAGAGAACCCCTCTGCAACAAGCAGGTTTTCAGCAAGTCTAACTGCTAGAAACTATTACCCACTTTCAAGAGAACATTATCAACAGCCAGAAGATGCTGCTGCTTCTTTATTAGCTTTAAAAAAAAACCCAAAATCCAACTTCCTAAACTCATATCTAGAGATCTCTTTTATTGCTCTCCTAGTATTACTTGATGCTTGTATATGTGTGTACACAGGCACACAAACAAATATCTGAAAGTGCAATAGTTAGTGAGTGTGGCCTTAAAGTTAATTTCGGACCTTCAAAGAGAACAGAACAAAAAAATTCATTTAAAATTTAGCTCTATCTATAGATCTGCTTCCCTGTTTTCTGGCAGGTAGTAGGGAGTCCAAGACTGAACTACCAAAAATACACACTAAAATGTCACATTTAAGGAACTATGATAGTTAACACACCTTAAAAAAATACTACGTATAATATGTATTTTGTACTAGAGACCTATGTTAGACCAGAAAAGAAGTCTCAAAAAATGAAAGGAAAGAAATGGTCTTTAAAAGATGATTTTAAAATCACAGAATTCATTTCCCCTTTCTATATCTAGAACTAAAGACAAAATATAATATCTAGGTGAATTGCTATACCTAATCTCTGCAAAAAACAACTACATATATTGCTATATCTGAAAAAAACCCCACCAAAAATACAAAGTGGAGCTTCTCTAGTGTCTCTAGCATTGCTGAGGAAGAGGTTCCCTACTTCCAAGTGCTACAGAACACTCGTTTCATTGAAATTTTAATTCTAGTCTGGTTTGAAGTGGTAGCTCTTAAAAAAACTTCAAACAAATGCAAAAACCCAACTGATAATGAGTAGATAAATTGTTTCCTGTGTGCATATCCAAATCTGACAGGCTTGCAAGAGAAAAAGGTTGCATGAAGAAATTATCCTTCAGTGATATTAAAAACAATGCATTTTCTGTAGAACATAAACTAAGAACTAAAGGAACAAGTACTTTTAAACTTGTATGCTAAATACTTTGTCTTCTAGAACAGGTTCCTTGGACACTGAGTTTCCATTCCATACCCAAGGTTCAACACAACAGATCTGCTCTCTGTGTTATCTCCCATCCTGTATTCATACTGTTCAACAATTCTCTCATTGACCTGCATTCGATTTTTCCTCAACCCTCCATTTTATCAAGTGCATGTATTGGTTTGATCTGCAAAAGTAATAGTACTTTGTATTCATTACCAAATTAAAACATTTATCAGAGGACACAGGCAGATCTTCCAGCATTCTACACAACCTTCCAGTCTGAGTGTTATAAATAACCCTTCCAGGTACAGTCTTTTGAACAATTTCTGTTCACACTGTATAAAGTTATTTTAAGTTGTACAGCTTTAACTTCCTGCAGTACTCTTACAGTGTCTCCAAAAGCCTTACAAAAGCTGAGACATAAATCAAAGGCATTATAAAGCCTGAAAAATAAATTATAAAGTTTCTGACAAATTATCACTGGTCCTTATACATTTTTTTGTCTTTTAGATGACTTGTAAGTACTGAAAGGAATTTTTCTTGCTTTTATTCAGAAACTGAACTCATTAGTCAGGTACCATTAAATTATGGACAGGCTCCCTCCCCACCACAGAAGTAAAAAAAAATAACCACATCATCATCCATTCACCCATCAGACCTAAGTTAGCATTTATCTGTAATGATACTACTTACTAGGATAAAATAACAGATTTCTTATTAGTGTATTTTTGTCCTATTCAGCCTTTAATTCCCACCCCTTCAAGAGACTTTATTCTCAGCTTTATATTTGATCATGCAGCCAAATATTTTTGTCTTCGCTTTACAATTTCCTAAAAATTGATTATATATTTGATTATGCTCTATTATTTTCTGTAATTAGCAGATTAGTTAGAAAGGCCAAAGTCTCACTCAGACTGATAAATCTGAGGTCAGTCCTTTGTAAATGGGGAAACAAGCAAGAAAGAAAATATTAATACGTGAGTATTGGCACAGGAAATTACATATATAGATAACATTAGAAACCTGTGAGGTAAATATTGTATAAATCACTAGAAGGTAGGGGCAGAAGTTTAGTAGGTAACATGTAATTTAAAAGCAATAATGAACAGAATGCTGAAAAAATGTGTGAATGTTAAGCAATTTGGAAGCCTACTACAATACAACTCTATAATAAATTTTCAAGTCCATGAAATGTAAAAAAAAACCCTATACAAGAATTTTTGGCTAAACAAAATATTAGTATCAAAATAAGCAGATTTCCCATTAAAATAATCATAAATATGTATTTTAGTGAGAATTACTTTCTTCTACTAAACAACTGACTTTCTAGAAGCTAAGCACAATGTGATATCTTATTTGGCTTTGACCTGACAGTCAAATATTTAATTTTCCAAGTGATTGAACTTAAAAAATATTGAGAAAGTTTCACTGAGTAAAGTAAATTATTAAAAAAATAATATCAACCATTTGAGCATAAAAACATATATATAAAGTGTATTGGGTTTTGCACAGTAGACAATAATTTCTCATGACGCTACAGAGAATATTAGTCTTCTTCAGAAGTACTTACAGTATGTCAAAAAAACCCCCACATATAGCCCCCTAAGATAAAAGAGAACTAAGTGGATCCATAAATCAGTGGTCAACATATAAAGTCTTACGATAGAAATATTGTAAACAAAATATAACCAGGATCCCAATTATCTTTGGTACAACAGACTCCCAAGGAATCTCTGATGACACATTTTATATCCAACTTAAGAGGGAAAAGAAACTCTTTAAACATTCTGCATTTAAACTATCACGTAAAAATCCAGTATATGTATATGATCATAGTTCATAATGGTTCTTTTAATAAAATGCTTCTGGCCTATACTATCAAATCTTAATCGTTCTGGCCAAAGATCCACTTCTGGAAAGGGTCTGATGGATTACAGGATGCCAAACTCGGATGCTCTCCATTTCCTGTAAGGCACATATGTAGTGCTTCATTGTACAAGGTTTGATCCTAAAGTGAGGAAAAGAGGGAAACAAAAGTGAACAAACAATGAACATGCTATTCCCCCCCCGCCCAGTTCTTCCCCCAGGCTGGGTGCTAAAGAGTAAACTCACACAGGTGGTGCAGAGGGCTAGAAAAGACAGAAGTTGTATGCAAGTGCCAACTTGCTTTGTTGGGAAATTTTTGTGAAGTATTTTAAAAATACAAAACATCTGAATTTACTTCCAAGTGGATGTCTAGACAAACACAGGAAACGATATCAACCAGTTTTTTAGGTGACATTCCTATAAGTGACATCAAGTTTTGTTCTGTAACTGAAAAGCTGAAATTATCTCCGTTTTCCTGCCCAAACTAAATTACTGTATTTTGGCTTCAGAGTTTTTGTTTTGCTGGCATTCTTTGCTTTTATTGGAAATCCAAAATTAACTAATATTGAAGATCACTAATAAAAAATGCCATTTCACAGGATATGTACCTTCTGGTGCAGCCACTGCTCCTCTCCAACAGCAAAGGTTTTCTGGCCTTTGTAGGTGCACTCGCGAAGCTGCACAGGTCCCTTGGAAGCATGCAGACAAAGCTCCTTCTGAATGTTATGGCGAATTTCATGGTGTGCAGAATATTCAAAGTACTATTTAAATAATATTTTAAAAAATTTTGGTAAACAAACACAAAGAAAAGTAATAAACTAAATTAAGCCTTTCAAATTCCCATACAGAAAGTAATACATTTCTTATTCAAAAATTTGAGACTACAGAATAATTTCTCTGATTTATAGCATAGACACTTCAAAAGTGTTTACAAAACTAAAAGCAGTTTTTAGTAGTAATGCAATACTAATTTATAATTGATTGTATAAATTGCAAGTAGCACTTGTTGCATGTGTACTATGATGCAAAATCTTACTCCCACACAGACCATATATAATTCCAGGAGACAAACTGAAGAGTAAAGATAGTCTAAGAAAACTTAAATTTTTACATTTCTTAACTTTAAAAATCTTCATTCAATTTTGTTGCTAGATTTTGGTTTTTCTTAGAGCAACCAAAAAAAAAGTTGTCGCACGAAACTATACTGATTGCTGTATGACAACTTTTGCTGCTTTATCTAAACAATAAATATGAACAATAAGATGCTGTTATACCCTCTTGTGAGGTAACCACAAGAAAAGTAATTACAAGCATGTAGTTTGTGAGCTCATCTTACCATGATTTCTTGAGAAGAGAGTACCCCTAAGGCTCAGCTATAATTCTGATCCTAACAGGGATTTACTTCTACAAGTTACAGACACAGCTGTTCATTTACCCCTTCAGCCCTAACCTAGCATCTTGATTTCTTCTTTTTCTCCCATGTTGACCAGAGATTACATCTCACTGCTATTATTTCTTGCCTCTGGATGTCAGCCACCCTCATCATATCTTTCTTTTGAATATTAAGGCCAGGCTCAGTTACCACCCTCAACCTTCCACTTTCCAGTGGTCAGCAATCACCTTCTCACTTCCTTGGAAACAATGGGAACAGCACTGAGGAACAAACAGGCATCTCACTCTTAAGACTCAGTGATCAACATTAGCCCTCAAAACAGGTACTGAAAGAGTGACCTGCTTAGTCATTTAGCTCTCAGACATAGTAATTTACTCTTAATCTGCTAATCTGACTTAATCTGTCCTGATTTATTTTTGGAACTTCAGAATCTCTGCAAGTCCTGTAAATAGTTAGTTGAAAACTATGTTTAGAACTTTACTAATTTTAAATATTGAGATGAGCCTCCAATTTCCAGCCTCCAATATTCAAAAAAGGAAGAATAATTTACAACTGATGTATAACTCTGAAAACTAGGTTCTCTTTGCTACTCCCGTTTCAAATATATGGACAAAGATGACGGCATGGGAAATATCAGCCTACACTGCCAGAAGTCTGGTAAAGAATACAGGACAACTGAAAACAGAGCATTGTAATGAGAAGGGTTAAGTAAGCAAATGTGCAATCTCTTAAGCATTATCTGCAAAATCAGTTCTCTGAAGGCTAGCATTTAAAGGGATTCAGACTGTTATTCTGTAGCAGGAGGGAAAACAAGAAACACTTGAAAGAATAGAGTTTTAGTGCAGCCCAAGATAACTTAGAGAACAACAGAAGCATAGAGCAGATCTCTTAATACAGTGTCTTTCTACAATGTTCCCAAATTAATGGCTGTGACAATGTGAAAAGGCTAAAAATATTAATCCACATTTGAATAAAATCCCAAATTCAATCCTGTAAGAAGCTAGCATAATAAGATAGTTCTTAATCTAGACAGCATGCCATGTCTCACAAAAATTATTAAGGAAGTATCACCTGACTAGGATTATGTGTCTCAATTTTCACAGTGCCATCAGTGGATGTCTTTTAAGATTGAAAAAAAAAATATTGACACCCTTCCCCCCATAAGATAACAATTATATTAGAATAAAAACTTTTAAACCTTTGCTGACCTTTAATTATTAAGGATCACTTTTAAAGGCAACAGAGAAGTGTGTATTTCTGGGCAGGGAAGGAGATGTTCCTTTTCTTAAGTATTACAGTAATGACAGAACGATTCAGTATCTGACATCTATTGCAAGTCCTATTGTAGAAGGAACAGAGCACCATGGCTGCCTCCAAGAGCTATGGACCAAAGAGAGCTCCTCTTGAACAAATGAAATGGTATTATTCACTTGCATTAGCCAGCACAGGATAGGCCACTTTGACCTCACACTGTGAGGCTGCAAGCATGATAGGGAAGGTGGTTCAGGCCTGGACACTTGGTCTCCCATTGGCCGGATTCCAACCAACATCTTCCTTGACAGTGCGAGTCCTGGTGACAGAGAAAGAAGCAATAGGAGGAAGCATAAGGAAAGGAAGAATTAAGAAGACAACACTTATAAGGCAGAAGTAAGGGTGGCATGAAAAGGTTTTGCACAGAAAAGAGAGGGCAAGTGAAGCAGTGCAAGTGTGTTTGAAATCTGAATTTGTATACTGAAGTTAAAACATTAGAAACAGGACAGGACATGACATGGAATTTTTCTTTAAAAATATATAGGAATTAACTGTTAAAAAAATAAAGAGATAAGGAGAGAGAAATTGCATATTAAAAATTAATCAATTTCTCTAAAATTAATTAAAAGCTTTTATACAGTAAAGCTACAGCAGGAGAAAGAATAAAAATCAGGTATCAAATATTTTACCTGGTTTCCTCCAAGTCCATGACAAGAATACATAATCAATGGTTTGCCACCATGGTTATTTTCACCAACATCCAAACACATGCGGTTACCTATATTCTTTAACTAAAAAAAGGGTGCGTTGTCAGGATAAAAAAAGCTCAGTGAAATGACAGAAACTTAAATTGTCTGTCATAGACAAAAGTCACCTTTAGTTTAACAATAATGACAGCTGTTCATTCATTTTTACTTTCTGCTCTCCTCAAATTCAAAACCCTGTTTCCTCAGTTAATCTTTTCTAAGTAAAAGCCTAGTAACTACAGTCATGGAGTTATTAGCCTGCTCTGTACAATGTTACTGTGATTCAAATCACAATCTGAACAGATACACATAAAATATTTACAACAGCAGGAAGGAAAAGTTTTATTTGTAAATATACACTAAAAATTCATGTTCACCTCAAGCTAAGAACTATTACTTTGTTTGTTTTAGCAATTCAATGTCTGAAGTTATTTGACAGGGAAAATTACTTTTGACATAAATGAAAAATGAAAATGGCATAGCTATTGACAAAGCTATAAAAGGTATGCAGAAGAGATTCTTTGTCCAGAGTAGTGACAGAAAACCCTACAGCAGTTAAAGACAGCAAAAGAGAGAAGTCTAAAAGCTATGGCTAAGGTAGTAAAAGAGATTAGCAAACTTCTTGGACTATGAAGAATATAGAAAGTAATTAAAATTAAACTTACATATCCAGAAAACAAAGGATTCAGGTCTGGCACATATGCTTCTGGATAAACATTACTGAGGTACCAGGTAAAATTTTTACACTGCAGGCGCTGCCGTAAATCAAGTCTTTTTGATATGTCTCCAAATGTCTTCTGATAGAGGAAAGGAGGTAAAGAAGGATGGAAGATAAATATATTAACCTTAATTTTGCACATTTAAAGTTACGATATTCTGCGTAGTACTAGACAAGTTTTAAGCTTCCTGTGTTGATTTTTTTCTTGTAAATGCTGTGCTACTAGTTACTGCTGTCTTTCAGTGTCATAACACCACTGACTGCTGCATTTCAAAGTACTTGCAAGAAAAAGACATTGCAAGGTGGAAAACATAGAAGTATCTTTAGTCCCAAGAAAGTTTTAACACAGTGCCACAAAGTGGGAAATTATAAATATGACCATACTGATTACAGCCATAAAGCCAACTGATCTCACTGAAAGTGTAAGCTGAAATAATAAATTGGATTAATGAAATAATTAGCATAATATCCTGTACAATGTAGAATTTCCCAAACATAATTCAGTTGTTTAGCTGCTGAACATAACTAGGAAATGTAATGCTTTCATGGTTACAATAAAAATTTAACACATGAAGGAGGTAAAAATAGCTTCTAAAAGAAAACTCTAGTTTCTAGCTAGGCAGAAAACTTAGAAAATAAATAAGCCAACACCCAAACTCAACCCCAAATATTTATTTACTTGAAAATAACTGAATTTTTAAGCAGACAGAGACAGGATGGTTATCCATCATGAAGTAAGTTTTATTCTGCTGCTAAAGAACAACAAAACCTGTATTTTCAGTGAGAATACTAAGCAACTTGAAACTGACAAGACATTTTTTTCACTCCAGAAAATAAGTTAGTTCACATTGTCTACAGTCAGTATTTCTCTCATATTTTTCTGGTAGTTTGTGTACCTGCACGATGCAAACAACCCAAGAGAATCTATATTGTGTAAAAAAAAAATCAATAAAAAAACCTCACCCTACAAAATCAACATTCATCATCCAAACCATCACTGTTTTTTTTCGTGTTTGTTGGGGCTGCAGCATTAAGCAAACTGAACAGTCTTTTCATTAAAATCTCTAGAATCCTTACATACTTTGTCAATAAATAACTTTTGCTCACCAAAACTTTCACCGCAGCAAGTGTGATTTCTAATACCACCACCACCACCTACTTGTTTCACAATTTTTGCTGCCTCTGTGTTTCTTCGGTAAAATATTTCTTTATATTCATCCATCCACACTTCTGCAAGGCGAACTTGATTACGTGTGATCACCTGAGTACCTTTTGGGAAAGTATGGGGACTCTTGCTGCGAAAGACATGGCCAACAACAGAGCAAGGCATGATCTCCAACTGTCCACCACATTGCCATACCTAATAATAACATTTAGTGTGTAAGTACACTGCAATTAGAATTCACAGGGTGGAAAAAAAATTCAGTAATACTATTGTTTACCAGAACACATCAAACCACTAGCAAAAGTACAAATATCAGGCATACTATTAGTGAATTTCCTAATCAGATAAACCCTGGAAACACACATTTCAGACAGCAACCCTATAAACAATTTAAAAAAACTAAAAGTAGTTTAGTGAGCATGTTTGGATTTTATTTCATCAGTAATTAGTAATTCAAATTTCCTTGTCCTAGTTGGGCAATTGAGTAAAGAAGTCAATGTCTAATACTAATTTATTCTCAAATCCCCTGTACACTGTCAGCATAGATACAATTGCTAATTAGGGAGCTAAACTTACTCTGAAAGACATTTCTATATTTTCACCTCCCCATATTTCCATTTCTTCATCATAGCTTCCAATGTGTTCAAAGTAGTCTTTTGATATTGAAAAGAGACCTCCAGCAAAAGTAGGTGTTCTGCAAAAACAGAGTTTTACTGAGAAAGATAGTAGGGTTTTTTAAATATAGATGTCAAATGGTGCAACTGTTCTAGGAATTTTCCATGCACTTGTTAGTATTTCACTACAGTGATGCATATTCCTGGCATAGATAATACTTCTAGCCCTTAAATATATTCACACAGAGTCTCATTTGACAGCTTATTGCCATTTATTAAGAACTTGTTCAGACTAACACCTGCTGGCATAAAAGAGTGTCAGGAAAACCAACAGATTTTCTCTGTATGAAGGATTTCGAGCCAAAGTACAACTCCTACAGACCAGTAACCTGTCTGTGGACAAAGCAGGTACAATTATCATCAAATGCACTACTGCATCTGGGTGCTCTGAACCTTTTTGTCATTCTTTCAAGTAAAGTGAACGAGGAGACAGAATCATTGTGCTGTCTCTGAAAATAACTGTGTATAATTCTCCTCTGCCCCTTCCCCCTAGGAACAGAGGAAATTTCCATTGTATGTAGAAGTAAAGCAGAGCAATTACTGTTTTGAAGAGGCTATATTTTTATGAATGCTTAAAAATGTGGTTCTTAAAGAAAATACTACAAAAAACATCTATGATGCTAAGATTTCTGATTATACTCATCTGAAGAACTAATTTATTTACAAACTGCTATTCCTAAGATAAACACTATGAAAACAGAAGGATTAAAATAGTATTCAAATTATGTTCACCTAATTGGATAGGTTTCATCCTTTCTTCTTTTATTCTCATGTTTAGGAAGAGACTCCCATCCAAATGACAAACTCCAATCAAAATTTCCTCTGTTGTGGCTATGCCCATAAGGAGATGGTTTACTGAATTCAAAGGTATTGAGATCGATAGAAGCAATGTCAGGGCTTACAACAGCAACAGGATTCTCAGCTATTCTTGCCAATAATGGCTCTAACCAGCCATAAAAGCATTCACCTGTGGAGAAAATGGGAACACAGAATTTTTGCTTGGCTATAAAGTAGTACACAGGGTATGTTTTAGCATGTCCAGCGAGCCAATATGGACTATTTTTAAATAGCATTGCTAATTATACTTTCAATAGTATGGAACAGCAATAGGAAAGATTATATATTACGAACATTTATAATTCATAAAAAAATCTGCAACGTTAAATCAAAGACAACAGTGTTATAAACTAGACCTGGCATAGTTACAGGTTACACTTACAATGAGCATCCAGGAAGGTAAGGGTCTCTCCTGTTGCTACTGAAGCTCCCAACAACCGTGCAGTGATCAGACCTTTTCTTTCCTTCTGACGGACTACTTTAACTATTTGAAACTGTTTCACATATTCATCTAGTTTATCATGCAGGTATTCTAGGAAGAGGAATCAGGGTCAGGATATTCACTGTATACACATGCCACTGCCCAAAATGTTACGCTATTAAGCAAGCAAGATAACTCATGGTAACCTCAGAAATTATCTCAACATCAAACCCATAAAAATTCCTATCTGCTGAAGGTTATTTTTAGGGGCTGAGTATTATGGGGGCAGGGGTGTAGGAAGAGCTGATCAGCAGAGAACTGGAGATGGAACATTAAAATAATTCTGGAGAAAAAAGGACATGCTAGTACATCTCTGCTGTGGTGTTAACCATTTGAATACCAATTCCATCTTCATAGCAAATGGATCTCATACTTACATTATCTGCAAAACATGCAAATTCTTTCCTTAAGGATGGCACATTTACAGTTTCCAAAGGATACAGTATTTACAACAGCAACAGAAACCATATAAAAAACTATTTAAAAGTTCAGATTTTGAAAAAGAAACCCACATCTCTCATGAAACATCCCACATCATCTTCTTTATTCTGCCCACCCTTGGTATTAAACTGTACTACTGAACATACATCCAAGTGTTTCAATATACTCAATACAGACTTGGAAGGAAGTGTAAATACATTAATAGAAGTATGTATACACATGTTCATATAAAGCTAAGCATACAAAGATTTTTGAACTTGCATTTGTTTTCACACTAAGTATATATATAATTATTTTTGAGACTCAGCTTGACTGTTGAAGATTATTTTACCATTAAATAATTTTACTTGCTAATAAAGACACTGCCCTTCATATTAATGAAATTAATTTGCATAAAGACAACCACTGATAAAATGCAAATTTCTACAAGTCTGGGCCAGTTTATACTTGGATACTTTGTTCTACAAATTGCAATTGGTTTGAAACACAAAGTACAAAGCTACTTGCCATGTAAGCAGTTATGCAGATAAATCAACATCAGAATTGGAAAAAACAAAAATGGGTTTTAAAATCTTTTAGAGCACATATTTGTGCTATAAATTTCATATTTGACTATCTTATGGAAAAATAAGGTGAGAGGGCTATTTTAAACTAAAAGAGAGAAACAAAAAAACCATTTAGAATACTGTTATACATGTCAGTAGTGGCAAAGAGACATCCTCTTAGCCAATATATCTGCAATCCTAACATCTTCAATTAAAAAAAAACAAAACCAGAAGCAAAAGCAGAAAGACTTCTTACCATCTACACTGGCATCATCCACCAAAATAATCTCCTTCAGCAGTATAGCAGGAGATGTGTACATCACACTGTGGACAGTTCTGAGCAGAGTTGACCACGCTTCATTATGGAAAACAATGATAATGCTTGTGGTTGGCAATGGCGGGCAACGCTTAAACTTTTGTTCAATACATCTACAAATTAGAAATGTCAGGGATTACAAAATGGACAACAAGTTTTTACTCACATTCCTAACCTTTTCTTTCTAGTACAGAACTTTATGACATTAAATAGTTCTGCTTCTCTGCTTTCTATCCCAGCTTTGGAGTGCAAAGGTAGGTACTTCAACTGGAGCAGCTGTTCAGAATATTTTTTAAAATATCATGACTGAGAATTGAAAAACTTAGTTTTGCTTCTGTCTCACAGACATTCGAGTACATTTCATGTAATAGCCAGGCTTTCTTCAGGAAAAGATTTTATTTTATTGAGAGCAGCAGGTACTGACTGAGCTAATTCAAAAATCACCATTACTGCTGAAACCTAAGAATACAAAGAAGAATATTTATTAGAAAAATACAGAGATTGCAAGGAAAAAAATATAATGTATGTAATTCAAATTTCAAAGCTTTGTAGAAATGCTATGTAAGCCTTAGGGCAGTATGTCCCATTCAAGGAATCCAATTTTAAACCCACAGTTTTTCAAGACTGACATATCCTAAACATAACTTTAGATCCAATGGCAAGTTAAGATGACAATTCTGTATTGGTAAGTTGCACACTCATTATTTATTACCTGTCACCTTTAGGGCCTGGAGGACACTCCAAGGTAATAACCACAGTCACTGCCTCACAAAATACACAAGCAAAACCTTCCCAGTCATGCTCTAGGTGAGGTTATGGTGAGCTGCACTGCATGCATCAGCAGCGGCTCAGCTGCAGTTTCTGGCACACATGGCTAACATTTCATCTGACACCGACAGAGACTGCTCATAACTAAACCCACTCTTCCAATCTCCTCAAGTCCTACAGTCTACATTTAAAAAATTCTTCAATGCTACAAGCTTGTTGCTGAGATCTTCCATTACCTTGTTCAACAGTTTACAATTCCTAATTTATTAAATTATGCCGGTAGTTTTATTAACACTGAATGCTAAAAAATTGGGTGGTGTTTTAATTGGACAAATGTTGAAACCACATTTTTAATTTTCTTCTAAGTAAAACTAAGCAGGCTTCCTGAAAGCTACTCAGAAATTTTAGCCTTAAAGGCAAAAGCAGAACACCTTCTTTAAATATGGTTACTTTGAATTCAAAACCATGAAAGAAGTGAGTTTTTCTAAACATTCTTGGCTTTGGCACTGTGGATCATTATGTACAGCCAATCATTATGTATAGTTAAGAGACTTTCCTAAACTATCACCTACTGCTGAACTCAAATCACTCTGCAGTCTGAATTTCTGAGAAGTTTTTCAACTATCAGGACATACACATTTCAACTTACTCAGGAGGTCGAGTGTCTGGTCCAAGATCACGGTGTAAAGAAATCCTATCACTTGCAAATGCATTAAAACAGTGTTTCTCTTCTCCAGCCTGTTTTTCTTTCTGTTCTTCTGAATTTAAGTTGATGGTTTTAAATGCTTTACCAGAAGCTCCAGGAGCATTAGGATCTTGAAGGGGCCGATCTAGAAAGGGTTTCAGTTCTGCTGGAGTATAGTGCCCTGGCAAACAGTGTCTCTCTCCAGGAATTTTAGTTTGCCTAATGGGTGCTTTTATCTGCATTTTTGGCTTTGCACCTTTAATATTGTTCATAGCATTTAACACAAGACCTAATACATGACTTTTCTTTCCAACAACTGGCTCAATCCCTGCTTCATCCTTAAAATCTTGAACACCTACTTCTCTTTGTAATAAAAATAAAAATACCAGAAAGACAAACACAATAATGCTAAACTTCCAAAGTTTCCAGTGAAAAAATGTCTTAAATAGTTTAGGTGTCTTTTTCAAGGCCATTCTAGTTTTAAAAATTTTCACACAACGGAAGTTTTTTTGAGTGTTGTTCTTCAAATATGTCACAGCATTTCTTGAAATTATAACACCTGTAAATTAAAACAAATAGTATTCATTTAGACATCTAGTATATTTAACTATGTAATGCTGTAAGAAATTAATGGGAAGGAATTAATTCACAGCTCCCAAAAAGTCAAACATTATGCATGCTACATCACTTAAAGATACATTAGGCCTACCTTTAAGATACTCAAAATGCCCTTTCCCTGCTTTTTGTTTTGGGTTTTATTTGTTAAATACACTTCATATAGAAGAACCAGAAATCAAGCATACCATCAAGAATAAAAGATTATTTCTACACAGTGCAACTACTTGTAGTTTATTTTCTTCCAAGTAGTTTGTTTAAAATTAGAATAAAGTCTTATAGAAGCAGAGAATTTTAGCTCAAGAATGGGACAGAAGAAAAACAGGTGGCATCAATACATTAGCTCAAGCTGCATGTCAGAAAGAGCCATATGGAAAGTGAACTTAAAGATAAGAAAGACTTTTCAACTAACTTATTTCAACAATTTTCAAGTTTCCCCCACTATTTTTTTCACAGACAAGTAAATATTCATTTGCTTTCAAAGATGGAACTGTGAAAGACATTTGAGGACTACGAAAATCTAAGTGATTTGAATTAAAATCTCTCTGCCAAACTGGCAGTTTACAAGAAGGGGATACATTCTGTCACCAGCTTGAATACCTGGACTAGCCATTCCAGCTATTCAGGCTATAGCTTCATTTTTTGTCTAAATTGCATGTTTGTGAAACAAGAAGAGAAATAAACAGCATCTATCTAAAAGCCACAGTAAGTTCCCACTTACTAACAACTGACCACAAAATTGCAAAAAACTACTTTTCTATTTATTCCTCTGAAGTACCAGTAGATCTTAATTGGAGTAATATATACTCAGGAAGAGATACAAGTCAGAGAAAACAACACCCCCTCCACCCCTTACTTGCTTTTCTTCAAGAATCTGAAGGAGCAACTAAGCATCTGGATTTCTTCACATTATAATGTTATTCTAAGCTTATGTCAGATTAATAAACCCATACATTCAAACTACAGTGTTTTTTACCATAGAGTTATTGTTAAAAGAATGCAGAGGGGAAGCATATTAGATCATACTAAAAGGTACCAAAACCATGCTTCTCAGCTCACAAAAAACCAATCCAAACTAACCAATCCACTTCTGTGTTACATACTATTTTCCCATTTTTCCTTACTGATGAAACATTTGAACTACAATACTGATACCTTTAGAGTGGAAGACTACAAATAAAACATTTCTTCCCAATGAAAGGATTGCAACCAAATTACCTAACTGTCAGATTGAAAAATGTCTTGTTTTCTCACAATGTCTGGTGGGTTGCTCTTGACTGGCTGCCAGACACTAACCCAACCACTCTCTTGCTTTACATCCTCAGCATGACAGTGGGGACGAAATAAGATGGAAAATCACATGGGTTCAGCTAAGGACAGCGTGATCACTTACCAGTTACTGTCACAGGGAAAACAGATTTGTAATGATGAATTTCAATTTATTGCCAATTAAAACTAGAGTAGGATGGTGAGAAACAAAGGCTCAAACTAGCTCCCCTGGCTCAGCTTCACTCCTTCATTCCCAGTTCTTCTCTCTCCTTTCTGCCTAGTGGTATAGAAGGAATAAATAACAAGCGCTGTGGTTAGCTTGTAAGACTTCATCTCTAGCACTCCTTCCTCTGCACACTTTTTCCTTGTTCCAGCAGGGGTTCTCTCTATGCAGTAGGGTACTTCAGCACAAGCTGCTCCAGCACAGGCCATCCACGGGTCACAGTTCCTGCCAGGATCTTGCTCCTGCATGGGCTCTCCATAGGCTGCAGCTTTCTTCAGGGTATATGCAACTGCTCTGGCCTGGGGTCCTGCACAGGCTGCAGAGTGGATACCTCCTCTGGGTGGTCCTTCATGGGCTGCAGGGAAATTCTGCTTCACTGCAGTCTTCTCCATGAGCTGCAGGGGGAATATCTGCTCCAATGCCTGGAATACCTACTCCCCTCCTTCACTGTTCTGCAGAGTTTCACATTTTTCTCACTCCTCTTTCTCACAGCTGTTGTGCAGTATTTTTTACCCTTTCTTAAATACCTTATCACAGAGGCACCACCTGCTACACTGGGTGGCTCAGCTTTGGCCAAAAGTGGGTCTATTTTACAGCTGGCTGGAACCAGCTGTGTTCAGCCCTGGATGGGACTGGAGGTGAGGGAGCTGCCCCATGTCTCTTATCACAGAGGCTACCTGTGTAGTCATCCTCACCTCCTTGCCTTACCATGAAAATGCAATACACAATGTAAAGCACTAACTATATGTACAGATCAGCACCCAGCATTGCAGGGGCTACAGCCTCTGCAGGTTGCTAACCAGGAATGCTTTCCTAACACCATCAAAAAGAAAATCACATTACCGTTTTGCAGTGCACTATGAACAAGTAAGACACTAGTAAATCTTAAAGCTTAAATCAATAAGCAATATAAATATATCTTCCTCAAATGGGAAAAAATCTTATATATATATATCACATCTATATCTATCTATACACATATTTTCAATACTTGATGTCGTAAGAGGGATTAGAAACAAGAGACATGTGGAGCATGCTGCCACAAGACAAATATGAAATGTGTCTGTCCCTAGAAGAGAACATTCCCTGGAGTTAGGTGGGTTGTGGAAGACACCAACACAACTTAACCCTTTCAGTGTGGATTAGTACACTCTACTAGCATGCTGTGCACAGAAACAAATGCAAGTAATGTTTCTTTAAGAAAGGATTAAGTGACGGCCTTAGAATAGTATGTGCAGCTCACACCAGGTGGACAGAGGCTTGATTGCCACAAGCATACAGCAAAATCTTTTGATTTAGACAAATGCTGAGTGTTGCTTTGTTTGCAAAGTATCTGATAGGGATATTGCTTACAATAAGAGAAGAGCTCTTTGTCGCACAAAAGAGTAGCAGTTTCCAGAACAGAAGCTGCATTGTCCAAAGAACTTTGGCCATGAAAACTGTATCTTACTTAGGGTTTTTACCAGGATAATTTTGTAGTCAGAAATGCAATCTTTATTCCCCACAAATGCCTCTTACATTTTCATGGCATAGCAATGTGTCAGCAAACACAGACCAAGCTACTATTCAATCCTCCAGGACATGCTGAAGAAATATGTGGCATGATTAAACTCCCTGGGGTGACTGTTTAGCAAAGCGTTTAATCTATTCATTAGTGTTATTTTCGCTAATAGTAGTCTGGATTCTTATAGCACTTTGAAATAATTAGCCCTGAACATCTGAAGTCAGATTTTTTTTTTTTTTAAGGAAGAAAATAACCAGAAATCTAAAATGTACTACTAAAGTCTTCTAAAAGTGCCAAAAAGCAGCTGCCACACTACTTCAAACCACATCACATGGGCAGTGTAAGAATTCAATGCAGTCTATGTTACATTATGCCACCCACTGGTTCTGATGTCAGACTGTCTGCAAAAACTCTCACAAGAAAGCCTTGCTAATGTAGCCAACAAGTAGAAAACTCTGGGGGTTTTTATGTTAACTTGATCTGAATAACGCTGTAGAGAATAATCTTTAGTAAAAAAGTGAAAGTATCGTTAACCCAAATAAGCAGAAATTCTTTCCAATCATGCAAGACAAAATTCATTTGTGTTAGCACCAACAATGTTGGTGTTAAAAAAAAAATAAATTAAGATCTACTTTTTTCCTATCTAAATGTTAAACAGGTTTCAAATGTTTCCTGACAATATTGCTTCTAGAACATAAACCCCTAAAACAATAAGTAAAAATACTCAAACCAAAACAAAAATCCTAAAAAATGGGAAAAATAAGCAAAACATTACTCAGAATTATTCTAATCAAAACTATTTAACTACATAACTTCACTTCAACTTAATCTAATTCTTCTATATTTCCAGAATTGCAGTCTCATAAAAAGTTTGTCTATTTCTCCTTGTTAGCAAAGGATACAGTCCCTTCCTCAAACCTTAGAGCCTCTTAATCAGAAGGTGGGTGTGCAAATAAAAACACTGAGCAAATACTTAAGAAAAAAACCAAACAAACCTGACACTGATGATCAACTGTTCTCAACAACCTAGCAAAAGTCTGACAAAGATATTTCAGGATACTTTAACTGTAAAAAGTGCTACTTCCACCACTGGTATTTCTGAATCTAAAATTCTAGACAGAGCATCTTGTTTTCTTTGCATGAGTATCAATGTAGATGATACAAAAACATTAGTTACTGAAATAATTAGTTTGGTAAATTATATTTTCATCTTCTACCACCATGAAAATTAATGCTTTTTTTCTACTGGCAAATAAAAAAAACATATCACTGAATAAAACCGTTTGCGCTTGCTAGAAGTTCATCCCAGAGGAACATCCTTTCACATAAGCACCTTTGGTGACAGACTAAGAAACATCCAACTCAGAGTGAACCCATCATAAAGGTCTAGCTTTATATGGAATATGAAGATTCTTCACAGAATGAAAACCATTCAAAAGCACTTCAGAAATCTGGGATAATTAAATCAGTTGCCTAAGTCTAGCAAACTATGCTACTGTTTAAAAAAATATTAGCTCTTAATTTAAATAAAGGAACAAATGATAAAGTGAAATGTACAGAAGTTAAAGACCAAAGACATGAAAATGAGAAACTGAATCAGTTGTTTAGTTTCTATCTCCACACTTGCTTAACTGTTTCAGTCAGAGTTCCTACTGAATGCACTCCTAAATAGGGAACACAAATCTAAAAGAAACAGAAATTCACAAACCCCAGGTGCTGTTCCTCCAGGTACATTCTTTGAAGCTCAGCCAATAGAAATGTGGTTCTGTTCCTGAAAAAAAGTTGTTAGAGGAACACTGAATGTGTTCAGTTCCCGAGCCTTCATTTTAGAAACATTAAGAGCACAGGTTATTCTATCATGCCTCACTGATTATTACAGAAATCAGAAGCTGTACCTTCTGGAGGAGCATACTGAAGAAACTGAGGAAGTTCTGAGCAACAGGCAGCCCAGAACAGCTTGCTGAAACACACTTGGTCAAGTATCTCCATCAGCAGTTTCATTTAGATTAAAAAAACCCCAACAGAACAAAACAAAACACCCCAAACAAACAATTAACAAACCTCCTTCTATGTATTCTAATGGAAGTGCTTCAAACTCAAACTTTCACATACTCTTTCAATATTAGCACTACTACCATTTTTCTACAGCCAAGCACTGTATGTGATAGGGAGAGACAGACAGTTCCTTTTGACAACTGATAGCATAGTAATAATATGCAGTAGCCATATATTATAAAAATACTTATGGCTTATTTTTACAGACCTGGGATATGTAAATAACTCGCATTTATCTCAAATTTAAATTTCACTCCACTCTCTATTTTCTTTTTTTCCTTGGTCACACTGTTTTGGGCCTCCATTAAAATTATTTTAGACTGTCCCTAAAAATGCCATGATGAAAAGTGAGCATGATAGCAGCTGTAAAGGGCTGTTTTAACTTAGAAGGATTAGTGTCTCATTTCCATTTAAGCACCAGAAGATAATGTCTGGACCATAACCAGAGGACTTTTGTTTGTTTTCCTGATTGTAGGAACATTTCTAAGATAACAAAAACATCCAAGTATCAACTGCAGATCTTGAAATCACAGTTTTCTAACTGGCCTTAAACTTTTGTTGAAGTGATAAGCATAAAGCAAAGAAAGTCTCCTCATGGGAGATTTACTGGGTTAGTGACTGCTAAACTGATCTTTGTTGGGAGCTCCCATAGGTGTTTTCACTTTCCTCCTCTCCCCACTTCAAATGTTCCAGATACATTTCACTGCTGCAAAATGTAAGCCCACTGTCGTTGGTCACTTTATATTAGAATTTAATTGCTAAATCACTGTCAGTGAGATAATTCTCTGTTTGTAAGCAGAACTATTCTCTATGCCACATGATCTTATGAGTGTTAGGGAAAATCAGACAAGAGTAAGACAGACAGCAAGTGAATAAATCCATGCTTTACATGACTGAAAAAAATCTAGCACTTCATGGTTTAGAAACTTGAGGCACTTTCAAATCTTGTAGACAGGCACAACAATGAGCAGATTAGGATGAGAAACTTGTAAGTGTTGGCAGGCAATTGATCGGCATTTCATATCATGAACATGATCCTCTAGATTGATTCCAAAAGAGGGAAAACCTTGGACTAGCTAACAGCTCTTGGAACAGGAGAAACAGGCAGCAAATTTAGGCACAGAAAAAAAAAAAAAAAAAAAAGTTATCTCAAAGCAACACAGTGTGTCACCTAGAACCACAGACACTAGGGAAATGTCACAGAGAGGGCAATTATATCTTGTTCTTATTTTGACAGGGCTCAAGATATCTGGGCTGCTTCTGGTATTACTCCACCCAAAAAAAAAAAAAGGACAAGTTAAGTGGCAATAGCATTTCCAAGGAGGAGGAAAACTGGTCTTCTCCTCTTTCCCACAGTGCAACAAAAATAGCAATTCAGGCTCTCTGTAACTGACTTAATTTTTACTTTGCTCTGTTATTGAGAAGCCTCGAGATGACAGTAGCAGATGCCAAACTGACCAGGGCATTGAGGAAACCTGGCTAAAAAAGGAAACCAAACCCTGTAAGTTGGCTGCTTTGTCTCAGACTCAGTCTGGCAGTGCAGCAGCATAGCACTGCCTTTAGTCAAGGCTGAATTGATCAATATAATTTATAATCTTTTAAACAAAGGAGGTCTTTTTGTTACAGAAGACTAACAGGTAGAACACTACTGAGGTGGATACATATTCGTATTTCCAGTAAGATTTTTTTATTTAAACAACAATTTTTATCAATAAATTCTCCTTTGTTTAAAGAATATTTTACATAAAGTTAAAAAAATTAAAATCCATTACACTAAGGTTATTAAATTTTAAAGTACACTTCTTCTGTCAGTTTCCACACCTAAGCACATTGTCACCTGCTGTGCAGAAGACTAACAAACTGCCGGAGGGGAGAGACAATGCGGTAACTCTTTAAAAGAGCGGAATGAAACACACCAGAGTTAGCTGGCAATGTACACAATCGGTATCGCCCCGCCGCCCCGAATCAACGCGGTACTGCGGGCAAACCCTTGGGCGGGATTCGTACGTGGCAGAGACACCTCCCTCGGTCAACACCTTGGGTTTGGACAGTGCACCCGGCCGGCACTTCCCGGAGCCGTGTGTCCGCCCGGGGGGCAGCCCGGGCTCGGCGCCCACCGCAGGCTGCCCGGAGCGGAGCTGGCCGCGCTGTCCCGCCCGCGGGCAGGGCCTGGGGCCGGCGGCCTCGCTGCCAGCTGAGGGGACGGCGCGTGGAGCGAGCGCGCCCGGGGCCGGCTGCGGGGGACCCCCGGGACAGCGCCGGCCCCGCACCCTGCGGCGCCGCTCCCTGACCTCGGGGCTCCCGCCCGCCCGCCGAGCCCCGCCGGGCGCTGCCCCGCCGCCTGGCGCTGCCCCGCCGGCCACAGCCCCTGGAGGGGCCGAGGAGGAGCGGAGCCGCGCGGCGCCTCCCGAGGCTCCCCCACTCACCTCGTCCGGCGGGAGGACGGCGAAGGCGCTGCCGAGGGAGCGGCACCGCAGCCCCGGGAGGCCGGAGCCGGGCGGGCTCTGCGGCTTCCGCCCCGCGCCCGCCAGGTGCGCGCCGCCCGCCCCGCGCCTGCGCCCGCGCGCCCGCGCCCCGCCCTCACCTGGCGCCCAGGTGCGCGAGGCCGCCCCGGCGGCAGCGGGAGCGCGCCCGGGGAGCCGCTGCGCCCATCCCGAGCCCGAGCCCGAGCCCGAGCCCGAGCCCGCTCCGCCACACGGGGCTCGGGCACAGCGGCAGAGCGCGCACCCAGCCAGGGCCGCACGGCAGCGGGCCTTGCTTCAGCCACCCAAGCGTTCGGTTGTGCGAGATGGGTTCACCAAGCACTCCAGTGCTGGGAAACAGAACACAAAATCCCTCCCAGCTGAGATCACTGACGGGGAGAAGGGATATCACACTGAGCTCTCTCTCTTCACGATGTAGTTTCCCATAGAGATAGGTACAAAATCACTTTTCTATAGAAGCATGGTTTAATGCGAGGGAGAAAAAGCCCAAGTAATATTTGCACCCCTTTAACAGTGTAGAGTCTCCCCTTCTTCCTACTCTCAAATAAGAGTAGCACCATCACCGTCTCACCCCAGCACTTCAAAACTTCTTTGAGCTGCTGAACAGCAGCTATCTAAAGGTGCTCAGCAAGTGGGAGCTGGCAGTAGTTGTACTGATTTGTGTCCCAACGGTGCCAAAAATGGTGATGCCAGTTCTTTTAGGAATTAATACTGCCCAGGAACACTTAATGTTAAGATTTAGACCAGAATCTCTCACAACTCATAGGATCTGTTATTTCTAGGACGTTAAAATACCTACTTATGACTTTGACAGCTGATGCCTCAACTGTGCTAAGCACTACATTACCTGAGGCAGGCATAGCCAGTGCTCAACTTTTGTAGCACAAAATCAAAGCAAAGGCAAATTTCAAGACTGAACTTTTAAAAATCTGCTCTTTCCCAAAATAAAGCCTGCATTAAAAGTCATACTGACTCCTTAAAAAAACCCCCAAAACCCCAACCCCAGCCAAACATCAAGAACAGTACCAAAGAAAACTCCAGAGCAAGACAGAGCATGCACATAGCTTCTCTTTTAGCAAGCACCATGTCACATAATTAATAACAGCTTTTTGTCTCAGCTAAAGCATGAGATTTTTGCAATAATGGTCCAATTCTCAACATTTTATGGCAGGTCAATATTGCGAAAACCTAAGAGTTCTAAGTTCATGGCAAGATGAAGCAAAAGGTAAAACCACAGAGCAAATGAAGCTAGATAGCAAAATCACTTTTAAGATCTTGGAAAAGCGGCTAGTCATAAGCTGATGGAGAAGTACTTGCTAGTGAAGTATTTCCTTATTTTCCTATTTTTCCTCTATTCAGCACTGTATATGAAAGAAGCCACTGCCACTCCACTGAGATTTCCTTGAAATGGCACCTTTCAAAGAAAATCTTCAGCAAATTGTATAACATTGTAAGCTCGGTTTAAAATATGTTTATAAAACTACTCATTTAATGAATAACAGTATTAAAGTTTAGGTTACTAAACCAGAGCTGTCTGATTTAAGGAAATCTACAGCCTTTCTAAAAAATGCTGTAGCCATATTTGAGAAATTATTTGCAATAGTCAAGCTTAGTTGAGAAATGGGAGAAAACCCCTTCAAATTCCTTCTACTCTATTTTTGTTAAGAATCTTACTAGTTTAGTTATTTTTAGCTCTTTATAGTAATTATTTTTGCTTAATGATACTCCCTAGACCATCTTTCTAGGACTGGTAGAAATCTAAAAATGAGGTTGCAAATTAAAACAGAAAACATTCATTTCCTCTACAAGATATTCTAGGCATTCTGTACCTGCAGATGAAAGGAGGACAAGAGAGAAGAAACACCTATGGCTTATGTTGCTATAGCTACAAGATGCTTAGATTTTCAGTTCCAGTGAATGAATCAATAGAAACCACAGCTTCACTCTCCTCTTTTATTCATCAAAGGCAAAACTGGAAGATGGGTTGCTAAGCAACATCACACTGAAGAGTGCAGGGCTTTGAAATTAGCATTACTGACTTCCCTCCATCCCAGAAAGCTGTTCCATTCAAACCCACTTACTAGAGGAGCTAAAATCCCCCACCAAACTACCAGAAGGTGCATTTTTAAAGCAAGAAACAGTAAAAGCAGAGAGGTATGACATCAAATCATTTCGTATGCAGAGAAAGTTAAAAAAAAACCAAAATCAAAAACAAACACACCCCCCCCAAAAAAAAAACCACCCCACCCAAAAACCCCCACCAAAACCCCACCAGAAAAAAAGGCATCACAGGAATTGCTTATATTTAATTTGCTTATATAAACAAAAAGTGATATGGAAAGGACATTTATTTCTTCTGAGAATATTGTATTAAAGTAAGATTTTTTTTCTAAAAGACTACTTAGAGCCTTTTTTTTAAACTGCAATCCAAAGACATGTTTCATTTGTACTCCTATTTTAAAGACCTCAGCTATAAAAAGAAACCAGTGTCTAGATGGTTAATGGGAACTCAGAAATCTTACCTGTATGGTGTATACATAAAACTCTTCACCAAAAGTTAGCCCCAGAAATAATTTCTGCATCTTATTCTTATCATTACTTAATCTGTCACACCCATCTTATGAAAGGCTAATGTCCACCTGACAAGAAAAGCAAATCAGATGCAGATATCTTGATGTTTTTGACAACATCTTGCACCTATTTTTATCCTGAACTTCAGCTAAATGTTAATCCTACGCTACCCAGGAAGTAACAACACATCAATCCTGCACAAATAAGGCTGTGTACAAAGTAATGTTGTTTTACTAGAAGCTGCCTCAGTAAGTCCTTATTCTTTCAACACTGACAAAAAACCTCACCAATGAGCTCAGTTTAAGAATTTACAACCTACTGACCCCCACAGCCCACCTGTCAAAGTTCCCCCCATCTTCAGCTTCTTCCAGATCTTTCCATGTTCCTCATTCCACTCCATGTTTTTCCCTAGTATATTAAATCTTCCTCCTCTGAGTTCTGTCATGCTGTAAAACTTACATGCAGAAAACAGGGGGCTTGTATTGCACCTGGTACAGTCATGCACACACTGACTGCTAGCACTCAAAGAGAAGGGACAAAGCCACACCCTAAGTCTCAAGGACCCCTAGGGAAGAAGAGGTCACTTACTTGAGTTTCTTCTCCATTCTAATATTCACACAAATCTTGCAGAAGTGTTATAGTCCTGAGACACATCTATTCATTTTAGTTTAGCTGACCAACAGCTCCAATGTTACTGGAATGCAGGACCCAACAACCACCAGCAGGCAGCATCATTGTCTAAGTGATGCATCTCAACATATTCAGGAAACAAGGCAAAAAATTCCCCAAGATACAGCCCCGAGTTTGTGATGAGCAAGATTAGATACAACAGTAAACAGGCTCCCTTTGGTAGCCTTAACATTGAGCTGTCCTAAAAGGAAACCCAAAAATCAAACTGAAAGTGACTCTACGCAATGACAACAGGAAAAGCTCAAAAACTGAAATTGCTTATAAAATATATAAATGTAATCACTACCACTAAGAATTTCCTTTTCATTCCAAGACATTATTTTTCTAGTAAGACACATACAACATCAAGTGCTGTTTGAAAACCAAATGCAGCAGTGCAACAATGTTTTTTCAAAAATTCTGCATCAGTGAAAAGAAATCTGATCTTTCTCCTTCCTTTCACTCATTCGTGAAATGCTACTGCTCTCCTATAGATTCACGGGTATATTCTGTATGTGAGATAAGATTATAATACCTTGTAATAAAAGTTATTTCCCTAAAAAGATGCTTTACAGAGATCAAACAAAATGAGTGGCAATTTCTGCATATATGACTATACTGTCTACACATACAGTGTTGAAAGACTATCCACTACAAATTAAGAAAGTTCTCTTCACGGAAATCTGACAGGTGGCTCACAGCATGAGCAGAAAGTAAATTCTGTGTAAGACCTGCAGGATCTATGAAAGTCTTTACTGAGTATTTACACAGGATCTAAATTTTAACTGTTACATTTTCATTTAAAAGTATAAATTTAATTGAAAACAATGCACAGAGCTGTTTGTTTTCAAGTTTTTTTAAAAAAATAAAGCATGTCTTTAATATATGTAAAAATAACACCCCCTCATAATTTAGAAATACACCTATACTAATAAAGATTACACTGTAACTATGAAGTAATGGTTTACATGAACTAAAATCCAGCATCTTAACAATACACCTCCACTAGATAAGACAGGTTGTTGTCTTAGTGTTATTTCAAATAAACACAACAAAAATATTGAGTTTTATGTTTAAAACATTTTTATAATGCCAATAACACTTTGTGATGAACACACTTTACATAACACACGTGGGAGCAGTATTCTATCCCTGAATGAGAGAAAATACAATTTCTTTCAGGGTTGCAGATTTTTACAAAAATAATGCAGATCTGTAATATAGTTAAATTCATCATATCCACAGTATTTTTTTTTCTGACGTTGTCTCTGTCACTGCAGTATTTCTTTCTTGGTTTCCAAAGTCTGGTTAGCAGAAGTCCATGAGTGATACAAAAAACAAATTCAGTTTCTTAGAGATGCACGGGCCTTGTCCAGTATTTCCTTCCTGATCTTCGGATAGTTTGGATGTGCTTTAAGGACCTGTCAAAAGACAATACAACCCAGAAGTTCTGAGTTGGTAATCCCCCCTCATCACTGAGCTTACACATTTTAAAACTAAAATAACAACACGACAAGTTTAAGAATGCACAAATATTTAGTTCTGGATAGAGACCACCCCACATGCAAGGCAAAACCAGCTCTATCAAAGACACTTTGCTTCATTTCCACAGTGTTTCACCTTGGTGTAAAAAACACGTGGGGCAAAGGATAATGCCTCTGGGTGGCTTGAAATGCATGAATCAGAAGGGATTTCTGGAGACTTTTCTGAGGTTTTAAGCATACTTTCTCTGCAATGATGAACTGCCTTTATGTTTTCACTCCCTTGCCTCTTTTCTAGCATAGTCTACCTACTTCATCTTCCCCCCTTCAACTCCCCCTTCTCTCTTATCCTTCCATTCATTTTGTCCTTACTAATTATCTTTATTTCTCCCCAAAAGAGCAAATATAATTAATTTTATTATTAATATGAATAATTATCAATTTATAATGTTATGAATTTAATAGTAGCCTTTCCTTTTACTCTGCATTCCCTTGCTCATGTTTGGACCATATAAAGATAATACCTCAAGTTACTTTCCAACAGTGTCTTCTGACACTAATATTTGATTTGATAAATTTCTTCAGCTATACTTCTGTATGGATTCACCAAGTTGCAACCACATGGCCAAAAGAAGGTGGTGCCATTTGAATATCTCTTCACATATGATAGTGAAGGCATATACACTTTTATTTATCTGGTTCCATGGTGCTCGAGACAGAGCAGATTATGAAGAGGATATTTAATTCAATAGAACTTTTTAGGGAACTTTTCTGACATCAAGCTGTGTATTTTAGAAATGTAGACTCAACCAAAAAAAGCAGGGTCATTGTGTAAAAGAATGTTGCTACAGGGAGACAGAGTATTAAACAAATATACAAATTCTACCTTATGGCAAACATCAATTGCATCAACGTATCTCTTCCCTTTCAGGTAATTGAAAGCCAGCTTGTAGCCTGCAATTAAAGGGGTGAGGGCAGAGGGGAGAGAGAAAAAGCAACAATTTCAGTTTCTGTATTGAATTACAAAAATAACACATTTGAATTTATTCTGGGTTACCATGTGTTTCTAAAGTCAGTATGGTTTTTTTCTACTGTTGTCTCATATAAGCCTGGTAATGATCAAAATTGCTACTGAAAGTCGCTTCAAGTAGTAAATAAAAGTCCTTGACACACTGATAGCTATGTCTGAATCAAAAGGAGACATTATTCTGGAGAGCATGTGCTACTAGAGGGAATACATAATGGTTGCCTTCTTTCAATGACCATGGTATCCCCACAGAGTTTCTAACTCTGCAATACACTGTCCCTCTGTAAAGGTAATTCCATTATTAAGGGACAAAAGTAAAACGAAAAAAAATGGATAACAAACTAGGGAATCGTTATTCAGTACCACTGTCAGCTGACCACTGATACAGAAAGTCATAATAGCTATGTCATAGCTAAGTCACATAGCACCATGCCAGGCTGATACTTTCAACCTAAGAGGCCTGAGGAAAAAAACATTATAAGCATGCAATTTCCAAAATTTGAAATTTTAAATCTTTCATTTTTAAAATTATCCTCACTGGCAAATACAAGATCTGATACCAGTTTTCTGAGACACATCTCTCAATGGCTTCACTTGCCAGACAGAAATTTGTGCTGCTTTTACCATTTTTGTTCAAATGCATGACAATCCTCACAATGCTGTAATGCAAAACTAGAAACAAGTGCACAAAGTACCTTCAATATCATACTTTTGTGTGCAAGATTATTTCACAGTTTAATTTCACTAAGGAACTCTCTCTCCTATCTAGACAACAAAAGGTTTTGTAATTTTTTGAATTACCACTCTAGAGGCTTTAAAAATAAAAAATGAAAAGTCTCGATCTATGTTCTATACAAACTTGAGAAATCACAGCTCTTAACTATTAAAACTTCTTTCTAATACATTTTATTTGATTAACAACTGCAATATTTTAGCAGCAACCACCATGGCTCAGTCTACAGGAACATCTAGTAAAATTACTGCGTCCAAACTCATTTTTATTCTGGTTTAGATGTAAGCCTTCCTCTGGTTTGATCCTCCTAATTTTTTGACTCACAGTACATGACTCACAACACATTCAGTTTTGATAATCCATCCATGTATGTGCATGTTCAGGACTGTGTTATAAAAGCAGGAGCTAACCCACAAACATTTAGTCCCATTAATAAAATGCTACTTTAATCTACAGATCATGTTAGATAAAACCATGAACCAAACCACTGCAACATCCACCAGTTACAGGTAAAGACACAAAAGGTTTGACAGTTCATGTGCATAACAGTTAAAATATCTTTTTAAAAAACACTGATTTTTCAGCTGAAGCCAAAGACTGTCTCATCCCAATGCTAAAAAAACCCACAGGGCACAAAGAAAGAGCACAGATGAAAGACTAGAAGTTGTATGTAGTTCCAAGGGGGAACAGACACATCCCTAAACCTGGAACAGAATTTGTGTCAACCATCAGTCTTGGATCTACAGACAGATTCTAGGTGTTGAGTAAGAAAATGGCATTCTGTTCTATATATCCCTTTCACAAAGGGTTTCCTACATTTAAACTGTCTTAATTTGTGACAATTTAGTGCAAATTTCAATTTGTTATCCAAACTGGAACTTGACCAGTGCCTCAAGTTTTCAGCTGGGCCATCTTTTTAAAAATAGATATATTTAAAGACATTTAAAATAATTTGTTTTTTAAATCCTCACTCACATACATAAAACCTGATGCATATAGATAATTTGAATTTTGAATCAAAAGCAAAATAAATCAATGACCTGCCACCATTACATATATATATATATAATTATAAAAAACTTTCTACTACAAACAGTATATAGATGACTATAAATACATTATTAAAGTTAATGCTGTATATACAGAGAAAGTTGTTCACAAACAGCCAACTAAAACTGTTTCAGATCAAGCCTTGTACTAAAAGAGCAAGCAGAAACTTCTGAAGTATCATAAAGTTGCTACCTCTAGCCATGGGGGCTTTCCAAGTGACTGTTCAGTACACCTTTAAACATTTGTCATTTTTATGTGAGGAAAACCAGTGACACTTTATTTCTATGGAAAATTAAAAGCAGTCTTTCCAGTAAGAGGTAGTTGTTTCATTCCTACCATAGTGCCCAAAATCATACTTTATAGGTTATATATACGTGCCTACTGTTGGATTCGTCTGGTTTCCATATTTCCAAGCCATCTCGTAATTTATTGCTGCATCCTTATATGCCTGTTCCTTTTCCATTATGTATCCCATGTATTCATAAGCCTTGCAGCATGACTGCAAAATATAAATATTTAGTCAAAATTATATTTAGGGAAGCTTGCATATAATAATACTGACAACTTAATTGCTAAAATACTCCAAACCCATACAAGTGGAAAGCACAAGTGATACTTGTCCTAACTTTAATGACACATAGTCTTGATTTAAAGTATTTGTGTTACAAAAGAGTGGTATGGGATTATGCACTACTCCAGGTCAAGTACAGAGTTCATCACAGAGGCCACTGCAACCATTCCTACAAAAAGACACCTCTCTCAGTTAATAATAACCCCACACAGCTGCATTTCAAACCAACTAGTGTACCTTCCACAAATATTGTTTGGGTTTTTTTCTTAAGAAAACATGTTGATAGCTTTGTTTTTCAAAATGGTTTAACATTAAGCTTTAATTGGAAAGTTCCAAAGACAGTCACAAGTAACTTAAAGAGAAAAATCAACCATTAAGTATTTAATTTCTTATGAATCTAAGCAGTAAGTCACAAGCATCTGAAAAGCAGGTTCCAAAACACTATTAAGTACTAGTTGAAAATACTAGCTTTGTTTACATACATATAAATTCATCTAACTCCATAATAAAACTTCATGTGAAAGATATAGTAATTCATGCAGAAATCTTACATTTAGTACATAAAGCAGAAAATAATTTATAAAAAACCCAACTACTGTATACCCTTACTATGAGCAGTTTATATTATCATCCTGGGAATAGGACAAACATTTTCAAGAGAAAAACATATGCACCTTTTTTACAAAGATAGTGCAAAGCAATACTGATATATAAATTACCTTCCATCTTTAAATTTACTATTTCCAATTAGGCTTTCAAAACCTACTGATAAAAAGCTTTCAAATCACAGCATAGTAGGATCAGCTTGGGAATGCCTGAAAATTGAGGATAAAAATATACTTCCCCTCCCATTCATGATAAACAAAAAAAAAGTTTAAAATTAATGAGTAATCACTAAGAAGCCTCAATTTCATAGAAACAGTCTGCTCATTGGGATCTTACCAACCAATCCTAAGTCCTTTAAAATCCAAAACAATCCTTATTAAATTACACTAGGCTTTTATGAAATTTTCACTCAACATATTTACTTAAATTGTATGTATATGTAATTTGATTCTGTTAAAAATAATCCTAAAAATAATGAATCACAGTAACATGTTTTCTCAATCCAGTCAAGTCTTCCAAACTGGTGACTGTCTTGACATAAAATGCTGTCTTATGAACTGACATGATATGTTAAGATGTAAACTAATCAACATCTCTTTGTGTGGCACAATTGCTGCTTACCAGCTTTGAATGCAATTTGGAGAGAAGTCACTCTCTTTCCTGTGCTGCTTTGCAAGGAGCCAGATATACACACTTCTAATCTGCTGTCCTCCTTGCTATAATCAGGGCCTGTTTATCTAAGTCCTTCATGGGTCTCAAACTCTTTAGAAGAAAACAAATTACTCGGTAGGCTATGCTTTTACACTTGGCAATTTCTGCAATAAAGTACCATTCACAGTATATACCTGCTCAACAGATCATCTATTTCAAAATAAGTCTTGTTTTGAGAGATGACCCGTGTTTATCCTCCAACTGTATGGATTTTGAAACTGAGCACATCCTATTTTAAAAAGGCCTCTCTGCAGAAGTACATAATAGCACACTATACCTAGAACTGTTGTAGCTGTCTCTCAATTTTATATTTAGAAATAAAAAGTGTTCAAAAGACATCTTTTTCAGAAGCTGCTAAAATGTGACCAAATAATGAACCTTATCTTCTTTACTAATGAATAAATAATGAAAAGTATAAACAGCATGTCATTTTCTAAACCAAATCTGTGCTCTATAAATAGCATCTTGAAACTGCAGCACAGTGTGTATGGACTATTGGACTGTCTCACATGAAGGAAAGTCAAGACAGAAAAACATGATCAGTTTTTGCTGATCAAAATAAAAAATAAGCACAAGCTAAGATCTGTGCTTGGTCCCATAATCAAAGCAGGGTACTGTGTAGTTTACCTGCTCAGGAACCCCGAGGTCAACAACACATGAGACCTTGTCCTCTGACAATCTACCAGACATTATTGTCACAAAAAAGATAATACCAGCATTAAAAAAAAAAACCCGCACTTTAGCAGGCTTAGGAACATTAATGTTTAAAAAATAAGGTATGAAGATACCATCTCAGTAAATAAAGCAAGTCTCCAAAATTTATACAATTAAATCTTTCTTCATCAGTTTCGTGAGACTCAGTAAAATGTACCTCTGACATTTCATAAACACTCCAAGCTTTTAGAGTCCCCTTCAGCTGAAACTTGCACAAGTTGCTACAGAACATGAACAAAAACGACTAAGCAGAATTCACAAGTTTGTTTACTACCCTTCAGTGTGAAGTTGACAGTTTCCTGTCTTGTTTTGGTCTGCTTCTCCTTAATAAGTGAAATACCAGGCAAATGAACAAATAAATACATTTCAAAATTCTGTTTCAAAGGAAAAGTAAATGTTTTGATGAATTAAAATAGAAAGGTACTACAGTTACTTTCAATGTGCATTGACTTACCCTGTTATGACGAAGGCATCGTTTTAGAAGTTCACCTGCCATATCATATTTGGCAGATTGAATATATATATCTGCAAGCAGAAGCCAACTCTTTTCAAACTCCTCTGCATCAATGGGATTCCAGCTCATTTTTGAAATCCGTTTTAAGTGATTTCTGGCTCGTGGAGTCTGTTTCAAGATCATGTAGGCTGTGGCCATTCCCAAAAGTGCTGGTATGTGATCCTTCTACAGTAAAAAGTACAGAGATTTGGTGCTTTTTTAATTTGATTTAATTTTTTTTAAGTAAGACTTTCACCAGGTATCTAAAAACTAAACTAAAAGCTAAATCTCAGGAAGTAAAATCTAATCTTACAGACATGTTTTGCACCTAGTACTACAATTGCTTAATTATTTCTGTAATCATGATAATCACCAGGCACAAGAAATGCTAAAAAAAAATCCACAGGTATTTCTCCTCACAAGAAAAAAAATCCGATAGCACTAAGAGCTGTACTTCAGATAAAACCTGGAATCACTTGGAGGTTACAACAAAAGTGGTATTTTTCACTTGTAGAAGAGCCTGTCAAATATCAGTGAAAGGGACTCTGATTCCTCTTATCAGGTGTACAGCTCCTAAAAATTTAATGTCTAAACTGTATGTATACAAGCTGTATATAAACAAACAGAGCTCTTAAAAGCCACAATTCTATGCAAGAGCCTCAAAAGCAAGCAGTAAGAACTCCTGGCACAAGTGCAATTTTTGACATTCTGCCTTCATTAGTAAAGGATAAGAAGGGGCTCACATCTTGCAACTGCAACTGCCTCCCAAATGCACACAGCAGTTGTATCAGCAGCTAACTGAAATGCTTCTTTCTCCTTCTCAGTGCTCCTGACTCATTGTTGGTATTCTCCCTCTACATCTCTTTCTAAGGTTGTGTTGCAAATACATTTGTCATAGTGTGTTAAAAAAAAAAAAAATCCCACCCAAAGCTCCTCTTCCACATAATGAGCTCATCCCCCTTCTCCCTAAATAGTTACACCTATCATGGGTCCACAACCTTAGAAGTCTGAAGAGATTAAAGCTGTATTTTTATGCAATCCTAGAGGGAAGAATAAATAAACTGTAGCATTCTTCCTGGTGGAACTGTGACCACGTAAAAAAGATGCCACATTCAACAGGATCTCAGATGAATTCTGAGCAGGCCTGCCTGGGAAGCCAATACTGGAGGCAGAGGGAGACCTTGATTGTGATTCCCAGAACTGCCTCACATGTAAGATCAGCTTCGGTATACTCACCTCAGACAAGGTGGAGCTCAGCACACAGTTAAAGATTAACAATAACTTACATATTTTATAGCATTTTGATGGACTAAATCTTTCTACACCTGCTGAAATAAAATCTGTTGAGAGCTGCTGGTAACCAGAACACCAGTTATTAATCCTAAAACTAATAACCACAAATAATTATAAAATATTGAAGATTTCTATCATAACGATGAATATTAGTGTGATGGATAATCTTGTCTAAATTCTGTCAAATTGCCATGAAGCACTGCATAGAGTTACATCATAAGACACACTGCTGGCAAGCTTGGGAATTAAAAAAAACAAGCCCAGCAACCAAACAGCCTACTCACATTTCAGTAATTAGCAATATTAGCATTTAGTTGGGTTCTAAATTTGCAATTCAACCAAAACCTTCTAAAATACATTGTTATTTCAGAAATGTCTTTTTCAAAATTCATATGAAGTATCATTTGATAGGAAAATGATCCTCAGAGCAACTAGCACTAACATGTGCCACTGTTGCTGAAAGTAAACAGCAAGACTAGGTAAAAAATGTAGTAAGTATCAAAGGGAAGAGTGAGGAAATGAAACAAGTTACTAACCTCAGCCACAACTATTTCTGTGAAAGTGTTCAGTGCTTGTTCAACATTTGATTTTTGTTTGGTTGCCATGAGACAGTAATTCTCCATGATTCGCAGTTGAATGTGACCCTGAATGGTTTGAGGCTTCAGTTCCTTCAGGAGGTTTCCTGCTGTTCTTACAGCCAACTGCACAGACTCCTGCTTCTCTGTAGAATTACTGTTATCAGAAAAATTTAGAATTATTATTAGCAGAAAAAAAAATCTTCATATTTAAAAATACACACCAAATTAATTACAAGTTAGAACTGCTTCTGTGCTAAAGACATGCCATTTTGTAGAAGAATGGCTCTGGTATATAAGCATTCTACACTGACTCTCCTCAACAACTGCAATTCCAACCCAACAAGCTGATTGTAACAGTGACCAGCATTCCAGAGAAAATCTTCTACATGTTCTGCTTGAGACTCACTTATTACAGAATGTCTCTCACAATAACACAGAATACTCAAAGCACTGGATGATCTTAAAGTTCTAGCAATTTAAATTAAAGCACATTGTCAAGGGCCAGCCAATGTGCCTTAATTTAACTTGCTAGAATTTCTTCTAGCAGAAGGAAACGACAGAATAACCCAAACAATATTTATTTAATTCCCCTACCCTATGTCAGCATCGAGATTTTCAAAGACTTCTCCACCCACAGTTTCATTATCTGGGTTCAAACAAATTTCAATCATGTTGTAGACTGCATTCTGTCCCCAGTCACTGTCCTTTCGAGCTTTATTAAAATGCCGCAGTGCATCATTTGGTTCACCTGTGTACCTACATGGATAATTAAAACATTTAAAGTCAGGCACGTAAAATTGTCTGCTCCAAATTCTACCCAAATCCCAAGAAACCCAAGTATTTAAAAACAGATGACCCATTTACACACAATGATACTGCAAGGTTTGGACACCAAGGAACTTGTTTTTACAAACTAAAAATAATCTAACAATTTATAAAGGTGGAGATAAACAGTATTACATTATCAAACCTGGAAGAACATTCTGAGATATTCAGAGAAACTGAGAATTTCCTTAAGTCCTGACACCTTAATTAAATCAACATAGCACCTTTAAATGATAATGGATAGCAAGAAAATTAATTTAAATCTGTACTACACAGTCAAATAAATCTTAATCATAATTGCAAGTACCAAAGATACAGTCCTTTGCAGTAGTGAAATCCTGGCTCAATCTTTGTTCGAGAAGAATGTTTTTCGGCCATTAAAAGAAATCTTGGGACTTCTTCTAATTTCCCGGCTCTTCTCAACAGATCAATTAATCGAGAGAGGGTTGCATAGTTATCTAAATATACAAATAATTAGGACACTGTAATTCTATTTATTTGCTATATGTTTAAGTTAAGAAATAAAGAGTCTGCCTTAATTTTTTCACATATAAAAATGAGATATGATTTAAGACATAAGGCATATTACATAGTAACCTCAGATCCAAGAATGAAGATGTCAAATGATACCTGCAGTATCTTTATACAGGTTTTTACATAAGTATAATTGTACTTCACTTGCAAAAGCACTCAAAACCATTTGCTGCAGTCTCATGATTTCTTTCAAAGTCCATTAGAAAGTTTTACAATCATTATAATAAAATTTTAATAGATTTTAGTAGCTTTCTCTTTGGTCCCGACTTGAAAATCGCTAAAACAAACCTTACTGCTGTCCAAGACAAGTAGCCTGCATTAGTTTTCAAATAAAATACTACCTTTGTGTTCATGAACTTGACATTTTTAATTTAAAAGAAAGTGCTTTAGAGTGAACAAGTAAATAACATCCTATTCGTATTTGGCCTAAGGCAAACTATGAACATTACATTGCACCAAAGTAAATTACTGTATCTATGAGAAATTGTATTTATCACATTCCCCCAAAATACCTTCATGCTTTTATACATGGCGATGGTCTTTGGCTTTAGTATGCACTACATTATAAATAAAACTTTTCTTTTTAATCAAGCAAAGAATTTTTATTCAGCTATTTATCCATGTCTTTTGTTAGAACTATACATCAGAACAAATTTAAATATTCCTAAATATTCACCTGGCTTGCGTTCCAGGAGCTGCTGGAAATGAAAAACAGCTTGTTCGTAATCTTGCTTCCTGAACATGAGATCAGCCATCATCTACAGTATTGAACAATTTAGAGAAAACAAAACAAGATATCATAAATTGTGAAAATGTAAAATGCAAATTATAAATAATGAACTCTGGTTATGGGGAGAGCTAAAACTATAGCTTTAAAGTGCTGCAGGAGCTGCACAAGAAGCTGCACACTTGGACTTTTTATTACTCTCTGGAAAACCAACACAATATACAACACACACGGGTAATAATGAGAAAGTACATGAACACACTTCCACATAAGGTAAAAATTAAAAAGTTATTAAGCAGTCTGCCATATCTTTCAAATATGTTTTTTTAACCATTGCACAGTTTTACTCCTAATTTTATTTACAGTAAGTGTAGATTATGCACACGGAAAAGGAAAGTTAGTTTTAAATTAGGGAAAAAGAAAGATGAGGGCTTGCTTCAGCAGGGAAGATAAATGAGTTACTTAATTTCAGTTTCTCTTCACTGATAGTTAGCTAATATAGAGTAGATTTCACAACATATTTCAAGAGTGCTATTACTTCTGTTCATGTACCATACTAGAACAAATTTCAGATGTTATACTGCTATGAGAAAATAAATCAGTCCCATCTTGAAATAATTTTGTTCCTAGCATGTTACAGCAAAAGCTGCTCTGTCTATTGAGCTTTTAGGCCAAGAAGTATACAAGTCCTGGAAAAGAACCTGCAGCTGCGATTACTTGTTAAGTAGGAGTATGAATAAGGTTGAATGACGCTATAAAATTACCTTAAATACATAGTTCTTTTCTCCTTTAAAAAAAAAATATTTCTTTTAGCATTACTGTGCCGGAAAAATAGCTTCTTCCTTGAGTATAAGCCAATTATCAATAGAACATGCACTGAGCCATACTTTATCTAATCTTACTATAACTAGTTTTTCCTTTACTTCTAAAGTCTCGTTTTATATTGAGACAGACCAATGGCTATGATTCCTAGAAACTTCATATTGAAACATCAGCTGGCATAAACAGAAAAACATTTTGTTGCCATGGATTCTTCACATTTTCTTTGAAATCACAAAGCTGTAGACTTCTTAAAAGTAGAGCTTTATGAATATATCATATTGCAGGCACATGAATTTCAAAAAGCATTGATGCAGGATTATTTTAATAGCACATACCATCGTTGCTGCTTCATTATCTTGGTCGTTCTTCAGCAGTACAGAACACTGATGTTGACAGGCATCGGTATCATCTTGTGCAAGATATAAACGTGCAAGTTCCAGCATTGCCTGTATATTAAAATATTTAACTGTATGTGATTCAAGGACAAAGAAAGTTGGTTCTGTTCTGAGTCTCAACCTGATATTATGGGGCTCCAGGGAAAAATTGTACCTCCACGAAACAGAGAGCCTTTTCTGTTGTTTCCTTTGGGCTCTCGGTCAATTAATGTAATCTATTTTCATTCCCTCACCTTTTACAACAGACAAAACTTTTCCTCTTCTGAGGGATATTGTAAAGGTGTATTAAACCAGGGCCGCTCAGATAGTACTGCTCTGAAGACATCAGTATTTTGGTATGAATGTTCTTGAAAAATTTGGTATGATGTTCTTGGAAAAATATTAAGTGAAAGTAGTTTTAAATGCACTGAAAAAGTACCTCATTAACATTCACCAGCTAATTCTAGAGTACAAGAAACTTTCAGAAGAAACTATTTTCTTATTTAAATTTCCAACCTACCACATTAAGACTGTGTGAATCCATTTCTGAGAAACCACCACAGAGTAAATATTGACAACTGAAATGTACACCAGCAAATATTCTTAAAGCTGAAGCCCCATCATTTACTATTCTGAATAAAATGCCGCAGAAAAGTTTATAAACACAAGTTACCACCGATTTAATCAAGTTTCTACTGAAGCAAACAGAAGGTAAACTGATCACAAGGCAAAATTAGCAGTAGGTAAACTGTAAATCACTCCTACTTAATTTTAAAGGCTGTTTTGATTTTGTTTCCAAAAGGGAGGCATTTTATAATTGCATCATAATCCTTTCACTAGTTCCACTTGTGAGAGGCACTTCTGAATCAAAACAGTGTTTTGAACATCCTGTTCAGAATATGCAGGCTTCTAGCACAGTTTTTACCAATTGTTTTCTCCCTACTTCCCAGAGTTCTGTTCATATTCAAACATATATCATGTAATTCTGAAACAGGAAGGCAATGAATAAATGCATGTCAGAACTGTAACTACAAAAGCTTTCTTTAGGTTGCTGCTCTTATGTGCACAACTCAATGGAATACCAAAAGGCAGTCTTGGAGTCAAGGAGTACTTCCTGCAGGAAATGAAAAAGCCAGCTGAATTGGAGTTCTACACTAGATTCTAGTAAGTGCAAGTGGTCTCTAAATTGTCAACTCCAACACAAACAACGATACTATAAAATGACATGCATGATGCAATCCACAATCCCCTTCAAGTCTCCATCTGGAAACTGCATTGCCTCTTACCTGATCAAGGAAACAGAGGGAGGGTTTACCAGATTTAACCATGTAAAATGAAACAACACAACTCCTCTCTGACACGGACTGCAATCTCTTCACATTTACCTGAATAAATGCACTATTTCAATCCCTTCTAAGTCACTTTGGCTAAAATACAGGAGATATTGTTCTGATGAAACAAGGTACAGCTTCAGAGGAATTTCCATTATTTCTGTATATAATTTTAAGGAACGTAAATGCTGAAGGTGCCAAGAAACAGCTGGACTTTTTAACAGCTCAAAATAGTATTTTGTAATCTAGACAAATTCAATTCTAATCGTGTACTAGCAATGCTTTTAAAAATGATAAAAACAAGTTCAAATCTGCTGAAACTATAAAAATAGATTGAGATAACTCCTTTATACTAGTTGTGGGTAACAAAATATTTTGCTTTCATTACTCAGCAAGTAGGCAGCACATCATTAATCAGAAATTCAGACTTATTTTCTAAGATTTCACTATATTCTGTGTTGCTATCAAAGTAGGATGAAACCAAAAATCTTCAGTAATATTTAACAGATATATAATACAAATGTCTACATCTTGTAACAATGGGAATCTCTCAAAGGATGATTTCAGCAAGAACTGAAGGGAAATGTCATGCTGGTATTTCAGTACTGGTACGGAACACAAAGGAAGGCTTTGATACTGATAAAAAAGCCATAGCTGTACCTGTACTGACAGGCAGTCTCCTTGCTCTTAATGGTAGAATGGGGAAATCATCATTTTGAGGATGTTTTTATTCCCTTCCCAATTTATTTTTGTTTTCAATATCATTCTTAGAAGATGTCTTGAGAAAAGTCTGTCTCAAATATGTTGAAGTTGTAGCTTTAGGAAGGACCTAGATTCTTGGAACCACAACACACGAGTTCAAACATTAGAACTAAGTTATGTATTTAGCAGCTCATGCATGTGACAGCTGTCCAATAACAAGCATCAGAATAGGAAGTCTTCACATACACCTAAATATATAATATCATTATGATAGAAAATCATGGCAAATTAACTAAAATTGTATTTATTTGTTTTTAATCTATTAAAAAAATCTCACTGAAGATGGCACTTAAATTTTTGTCCTCATTATAACTATATATTTCTTAGACTTCTGCCTCTCCCTCTCTTATCTCCAAAGCCCAGGATTATGAAATGATAGGAAGGAAAAGGATGATAAAATAATCCAAATTTACTTGTATTTCATCAACCTGTGGGAAAGAGACAAGGCAAAGAGAGAAGCAGTAGAATAATCCTGCTTAAGAAGAGCAACATATTGTGACTAAAATGAGAATCTTGCCAAGCCCAGATAAAAGTCTAAAAGTCCTAAAGTAGACACAGAAAAGACAGAAATTGTCTGTACTGACCAAAATCACTGGGAGTTTATTTCAGAGGACAAGCACCAAGCAAGATTAAACAATCTCCATCATTACTAGTACCTGAAGACAGGCTCACTGTGAGTGCCTGCAGACACCTTTTGAGTCAGGAGTTCTTGTAAGAGACAGAAGTTAGCAGCACATACAACTATTCTATAATGATAAGCAATGAAGGAGAGAAAGTTCAAGGTTCTATACATATCATGAAGTAGAAATAATTGCAAATTATTCTATTCTGTGGATAACTGGAAAAGTGTTTTGCTACATCTAAAAATTAAAAGGAAAAACAACGCCAAATAGTCAGAGGGAGAGCTGACCTTGTTATTGGTTTCACAGTGAACAAGGGCTTCTTTGTAAAATTTAATTGCTTTTTCATAGTTTCGCTGGGCTGTTGAATGTTTTGCAATCTCAGCACAAATGTCAGCCGCGAACTGTTTCTGCGCAGGAACTGCATCCAGCTGCTCTACTTGAGCCCGTTTAAGCACTCTGCCTTGCAATTCCCGAGCCTGGTGTGGAGAAAGCAGTGAGCAGTCAAACACTGTCACAGGAATTCATTTCATTTCTCTACTATAAAATAGTGTACTTGGGGTTTTTTTAAGAGAAGGAAGCACTAATACTATTCTGCTTCTTACACCCCTACCATTTTGCCTAGCAGGGAATTAGAACTAAAACACAAAATAACATCTGGGCAGAACTTCTAACTTCTCCCTGAAAACCAAGGGAAGAAATCTGTTTAAGACATTTAAGTTAGTCCTGCTGAAATCAAAATGCAGGTGCTTTTGTAAATGAATGTGGCATCAAAAGGAAAAGGAACAGGAAAATATTTTAAAGAGAATGGGTACAAGGAAGGACAGTTTTGAGGGCTGTAGTAAAAACAAAAACCCAAAAGGACAAAGTTTTTTGAAATGTGATATAGTGAGAAACCTGGAGGAACTAAAGAAGTAAAGAAAAGTGTAAGAGAAGGAGCCTGCTTATAGGGAATTTTACTAAAGAAGAATTTGGGGAGGGGGGGGAAGTCAACTCTGAGTAAGAAAAAAGAACATTATAAAGAAAAAATAACTAAGGATTTAACAAAGATAAATCTTGCCAATATTCGTATTTAAACCCTTACATACAATTATCTTTCTAACCAATCTGCAGACTTTTCTTGCTGGTCAGAAGATGCTACCAAAGGCTTACCATTTCTGTTACCTTCACTTTCAAACAGTGGACGTGTAATAGAACAGAAAGTACTGACCACATTTCTTGCTAAACCTTTTTTTTGAGAAAGCATTTTCTAAGGGATTAAACCTCTAGCTTCCAATTTTATTCTTTCAAGCCTCAGTCTGAGGGATAATACTGAACTGCAGAATGGACAGAATTTATTATTACTATTTAATACTAATATTGCTGTTTAGCAGTACAACAAAACAACAAGGTAGCTATTGAAAGCTGTTCCATTTTGCTCTGTGAATGGTTTTCAACGCTGAGCTAAAGATATGTAATCTAGCTGCCCTCATGGCCAATTTCATTTTCACCTGATATGCTGAAACTATGCTGCACACATAAATGAAGGTGAAGTAAGACAGCAGGGTTGCACTAAAAGCCTGAATTCTGATCTAAAATTCAGATAACACTGCTTGCAAAAACCTCAGACTGTGTAACACCTTATGTACTTTACATTTCACAGCAGTCACTGGTGGTTTATCCCCAGCATACACTCATTTTCCACATTCATGTGGATATTGTGGTTAGAATATGGGATGAAAGTGAAACAAGGAGTAAGTAAACACAAAGACATTGCAAGTTTTCAAAAGTATTTTTGGTTTTCCTCTTTACCTGTTGTAATGAAACAATAGCTCTGTCAATCTTCTCCATTTTGCTGTAAATTTTTGCCAGAAGTACGTGGTAACGTACAACTTCCATCAGCGAAGACAACTCATTAACTGTAAGAACGACATTAAACAAGCATTATTCTTGAAGGAACTGATCCCAGTAAAGTCAAAGGAAGAGGAAACTCATCACATCCTTCAGGCAAGAGCTTACATGAAAAATTCACAGCCCCATCTTACTTATTTAGAATTGTGATCTCACTTGGTGCGCTGCTGGTGGGCTGAGTATGTTGGTAGTAAGCAGAGTAAACATTACAGACTACAAACAAAGCGAGATTTAGGGCCAAAAATATTGAAAGATGCAAATAGATTAAAAAAAATGACTGTCAGATTTATTTGCATTTTGAGAGACATAAGAGAAAATATTTTGATGTAAGCAGACAGGAAATAAAGCCATTCCTGACATTTCTTGTCTAAATCCTCCTCAAAGTCAATGAAAAATGTCCAAATTGATACAATGTGCTACTCTACATGCAAAAAGCATGCGGCTGTTTGATGAAATTTCTAGTCAGGCCTCAAACTATGCTTCTTTTGCTAGAGTCTGGAACAGACATGAATACAGAGGTTTTAACTAAATATTTCAGTATCTACTTAAAAGCAGCAGGCTGCTTTTGAAAATAGTTAAAATACATATGCATAAATTAGTATTTGAAGAATTCATGCCTTCCCTGGCTTAAATTTATTTTACTCTACTGACAAAGCAGTATCTTGAGCACAGTTCCACATTAAAATATAGATGCCACAAAAACTTTTGTTTTCTCTTAATTAAAATTAAGGAGTATCTAGAGTTATGTTCTATCAGAAAACTGATCTTCAAGGAGCTGTAATTGTGACATGCTATTCTAAATCAGAGATTAGACTGTGCAACTTAGACCATATTAAGACCATGTTATCCCCTTCAGTATATTTCCTATATTTTTTGTCCAGAAAGGATATTCTAGCATTTTCTTTAAAAATTATTTGTTTAACAATCTTCCCAATCAGCCAAAAAAACCCATTTTTCTCTTAGAGAATGTGTGTATCAAAACACAAAGACATTTTAAAAAAAAGACTTTTTGCTTCATCCTAAGACAGAAGATAAGATTTTAAAGTACATGGGACAAACTGTATTTACTGCTAATTATTTTACCACACTAGAAAAATCGAGCTGTCTTGAGCATGACTATTAAATCAGTCAGATCCTCAAAGGCTTAACTATACCAGGAACACAATGTTAAATCAGAGGACTCTTTCAATAAGAAGTAAACAATATGGAAAACCAACATGCCCCTGCAAAGCATAGAAGTGCTATAGCAACATAAGAAGACCGTACAGAATGGACTACTAATAATACTGCTTCTCTATTCAGACTGCCACAAAGGCTAACAAATGTAATTAAACAACTGCAAAAAGAAGTCCCAATGAACCCATTTACTCCCTAGAGTCATGCAGAAAACACAAATAACAGTAGAAATTGTACATTTTCCTGTGAATTAATAACAGTCCTACCAGGCTCATGATCTAAAGCTTGCTGAAGTACTTTTTCTGCCTGTTCATACTGCTTCAGTTTCATTAAAAGCTCAGCCAAATCATAGCAAAGGAAGTTCTGTTGACCATTTCTCACTGCAGCCTCATAGTAACCAATTGCCTTGAAGAAAGAAGCAAAAATTTATATATAATTCAAAGACAAATCTTAAAGACAACAATCTTGTTACTTAGGTATTTAATGACAGGTTGCTTACAATTTTCTTTACTTTTTTTCAATGGAGAAGTAATAAAACATGGGTTTGACTGCAGGCCCAAACCCACTGCAAGTCACCAGAACTACAGTTCAACAGATCTGAATCCACCAATGTGTAGACCTACCAACTTTGCCTTTGGCCAGATGATCTGAAGAGAATCGACAAACTTACTTTCAGGATAAAATGTCTATTTTAGCAGTCTGAAATACAATACTTTTACCCAAGCAAAGTCCACATGTTGACACAGTACTCAATTAACCTAATATAGTACCTTTGAGTAGTTATGTGTTTTGATTAGGGCTTTTCCAATTTTACTCGCTAAAGATGGATCTTTTGGATTTTTCGCCAAGGCCTGCTCGTAGACTTCTATGGCTTCATCAGGCTTTAACAGTAAAATATAAACACATATAAGTCAAAGATTAAGATAAAAGATGTATGAAGAAAACAAAATCTGGTAACAACTCCAGGAATTACTGCCAAGCACTAATGATTCATAAGCTACAATACTTCTGAGAGAAGAATAGCTACTATACAACTGCAGAAGTGTAAAGCCCACACACATTAACATTTTCATGCTAAAACAAAATATGGAGAGATATAGCAAACAAACGAGTTTGAATAAACTTCTTTTTTTTTTTCACTGCTATTTCTCTACTACAATCACCACTAGTTAACAAAGAGGCAGATGTATAAGTGCTGGATATGGTTTTCTCCTCTAGACAAGTTATAGCAAATTAAACAAATTCCACTTGGTGTGATAATTCTTCAATAAGGAGAATACTACACACAAACATTAATATGAAAAGAACCTTAATCATGTACAAAACTCCAAATTAGTAATCAAAACTATTGGTTGCATGTCCTAACTCAATCTATTTTTTAACATATGAATTTAAACATGTAGCCTTCAAATTCCTATGTCCACTTGACTACATTGTCTTTTGCCAATACTAAATACCATTTCCAGTTCATCAAGAAAGCAAGGGATGCAAAGAATGTATATGAACTATACAATTAAAAAATATAAGTAAAGCCATCAGCATGAGGATGAAGCTGCTTAGAATTATTACAAATTTCAGAACACTATTCTAAACATCTTCAGCTTCTATGTGATTTCAATTTAGCTCTCACTCTAGGTGTATCTGTTAGTCTTATGAGGCAGAGCTCTTCTACAAAAATTCCCTCCTTGACTTTCACCAAGTAAGCTTTTAGAAGAAATGTATTTTCAACAGTTTCTAATTTAAACAGCTACTCATAGTCAATATTTATTGTTTTACATCCTAAAGCAATTTCTGTTTGACAAACATCAATCAATAAGAGTCAGCATGCCACAATGTTTCAACTAGACAAAGTCAACAAACCACTCAAATATTCCATTCATCTCTAGCAAGCACTCACCTCTTGAATATTCATATATGCATCACCAAGAAGAAGAAAAGTATGAGCACTTGGCAGTTTTTCTACTAGGTCACTGGAAATAGAAGACAAAATGTTGCTCAGTATTTAACACATCAATACTGGTATCTAAACAAGAGAAGGGCACAACCACTTTATCCTCTGCAGATTTTAGTTTTTATTTCTGAAAACAAACCAAAAAATCCCTGAAATATCTTTTCAAAATAAGAATTCCAATTATCATTTTAAAAGTTACCACATTTACTCAAAATGAATTCATCACTAAATATTTCCCATTTATTACAGTAGAAAGAAAAAATTAGTTCACCATGCTATCAGCAAACATCTAGAAAACTATTTATGCGCTCCATAAACATTTACCGATAGCAGGCGGCATATAACTTCTTATCTTTCCTATACTGAAGATAAATATCTGCCATTTTTTCTTTAGCTTGTACAAAGTAAGGCTGTTCAGGTGTAATATTGCGGAGCATAGTCAAGGCATGTTTCACATCTCCTTGAGCAATTGCCAGGTCTGCATTTGCAATCACAACTCTTAGCTCCTCGGGTGTTCCAGAAAATTCATTAATGGCGTCTTGGATGACTATAGCAGCTTCATGCTGCAAATAAAAAAAAAAATAGATTTAATTTAGTTCCTGTCATTGAACAGCCAAAAATAAAGACATCACAAGCATTTATGGGCATTATGCAAACCAACCAAAAAACGCACAAAAAACACAAACCATAGTGTCCACTTGTTTTGCTGTAGTGTTTTTGATTTTTCAAATAAAACTCCTGTGATACGGACTACTATTTCAAGTTTTAGTACAGAAAATTACACTTGTGTTGCATATATACAAGTATATGCTCAAAGTGCAACTAGAGAATGTCTTTAGCACCTTGCTCCAACAGGTCCTGCTTTGAGCAGGCTGGCCTTCAAACCACAGGACTATATGGCTTCTCTTATATTCTTATACATAGGTAGTGTCCTATTGCTTATCCAGGCACAGCTGATTGTAGAGATGCTGCTACACAAACGTGATCCAAAACTACTGCTAATAGCATTCTGACAAAAAAAACCAAACAGGGATCTACATCCCAGCAAATGAACATCAACAGTGTGAAATGGCTTTTGTAGACCCAAAATTGAGCACCTGCAACCGGTTTTGGGTTTTTTTGCTCTGTACAATTTAACGTACTTAAGTTCTTAAACCAGATATTCACATGCTGGAAATTTTATTAGGCAAATCCTCTTGATGAAAGAAGTGATGGTTTTCCATTCTGAACTAACAGAAATGGGACTGGGAAGAGGGAATTGTTTTCAGATGCGTTCTGTATTTTTAGCAGGTTTGCCATCTTACCGGTTCTCCATTCAAACGATGAGCTTCTACCAACTCTAGGAACACAGACACACGATCGCTTGCATCAATTTCAATACTTCTTCCTTTTGTTTTTGAGGAAGCTGTAGCTTTTCTCATTCCAGGCAAATTCCTTGCCATCTGTAAAGTTTTAATAGCTTCTGATATATCTCCCACCTTCTTTTGCGTTTGGGCCTTAATTAAGTGATACACAGGATGTTCTCTCACCTAAAAAAAAAATAAGATAAAGAGTTTCCAAATTTTACTTGATGTAAAGTATTCAATTGTCTCACAAGATTTTTTTAATATTGACTTTGGTTTCTTCTTTCCTCCAAATACATAAAAATTCAATTTCAGAAATTTACTTATGAAAATATAAGAATTGTCAGAGTATGCAAACTAGTAATTTAGTAAGCTTTTAATTACAAAGAAAAATCATTACACGGGATGAGACTTTGGATAGAACAGCATTAATTGCTGCTTTATTTTAAACTAGACTGAATTTTAAGGTATTCCGTGTGTTTCCCACACTGCTGCATGCACACTTCACATGGCTATTAATTAAAGGACGCATACAAACATTATTTGCCACAAGTCCCGCATGCCATTTTTCAACTTCTTAAAACATACTGCACATGAAACAAAATGTCTATAAGGGAAATACAGTTCTGTGAAATGGCAAGGACCTCAATTAGGTAGCTAATTAGATATTAATCTTCAGCTTTCTTGTATCACTTGGAGGAAGAAAGAAGATGGGACATGGTTGCAAAGAAATGGCAGTTTTCAGCTAAGTGGTCTCAAGACACTTGGGCACAGCTCAGACCTAATGAGTTGTGTTTGTGTGTATTGTATTCCCAACTCCCTGCTAATCCTACATAAAGTTCCAGTGATGTCAACAATGCAAAATATAAGACCCAAGAAATGTGACTTGGGAGGTGTTAGTTCTGTCTTCACGGTCACTTCTTCGATAAATATTCAGATACCACATTCATATAAACATTTAGATATTAAATTTGTAGTGGAAGAGTTATAAAAAGTTCAGTTGAAAATTATTATATACAAAAACATTCAACTTCAGATGACTGACTGAATAAAATTATTTCATTCTTTTGTTCAACTCACCTCAAAGTTATAGCTTAAACAAAGTTCCAAGGATTGAGAAGATAGCTTGGTATTGTTTTGAGCCAAATACACCTGAGCCATCAGTAAGTGTGCATCTGCATAAGAAGGGTTCCTTTCCAGACAGTAACGTAGATTGCTATGGGCTGCTTCAAAATCCCCTAGGAAGTGGGGAAAGGAAGGGAAAGTGAAAAAACAGTTGATATGAAATACAGAGGTTATATACACAGCATTTTTATTTGCCTTTTTTTAAAATAAACGTCAGCATCTAATGAATAAACTCACATACAAAGTATTATAAGGTTCTGACATGAAATCAAAAGCAGGTCAAAGGTATGACATTTTCCTATTTCCTATGTAAATCTGTAAATTATCTGTAAATCATTTAATAAATTAACTTTCTGGGAAACAATAGATAAAAACCACTGTATTTATACATCCGTACAATTAAGATACTCTTACATAAAGGACAAAAAGTGAAGAGCAAATGTTCTTCACTTAGCTGTAATGTAGTGTTCTGCAGTGAAAGAAAAATACTCATTATTATTTACAAGTGTGAAATTAATTTTTGATATTAAATAAACTAAGGAGGCAGTTAACTACCCATTCATACAAATATTACCTGACAAGTACTTCACTTTAGCAATTAAAAAGACAGCTTGTTGAAGACCAGGCACAGTTTTTACAACAGTTTCAAGAACTGAAGCACAGTGCTTGAGAAGTGGTGAAGGAGACTGCCCAGGACTTGCAGGCTAGGAGTAAATAAAACAAGTAATACAAAAAGAACCCCATCAAAATCAGCATTTGAGTCAACAGGTTTTAGATTTAGATTTCATTTTAAGTCTGAGCTTCACTTTAAACTAAAATGGGCATTTGCAGAGCCTTGTTACTTCCTGCAGTCAGAGCAGCTGTTGTTGTGAAGAAATATAAAAAAACTCTGAAATTTAAGTGGGCAACTTCTTGGTATCAGCAAGAACAGAAGACAGTCTCAGAATTTAAGGACAATAAAACACTTCAGCCCTGACATACACAGAGGAGTCAGGCCATAAACACTTGGTTACACATTCTGAATTACTAGGCCAACTCATCCAAAACCATGCAGTACCATGAAATAAATTCCAAGAAAGCTGAAGTTGGAATGAATGATGAGAAGGTTGGGAAGAAAAGGTGTAGTCCTGTCATGCCTACCCTCAGCCCACACCACTGCCACATATCCACATATCCACATATCCACTGCTAGCAACAAACTGAAAAGAGAAGCTGAAAAATAGCTTCCTTCATGCAAACTGATCGTACCATGTTTTAGTTGCTCTTTATCAGAAACATTATTCAGTTCCCTGTGTTACTTTAGCTAGTTGCTAACTAGTTTATACATAAAAAAAAGAAAAGGCAACCTAAACATTATTCTGTTCACAAGCAGTATTTCCACAGGACCCAAAACCAAAATGGAAGCCTCCATCATCTGGCTAATTCCTCCCTTTCAAACACCATGTGGTCCTTTTTGCAATAAAGAGATAAAGGAAACTTAGCAAAGGCCTGTCTTTTCTTCTAAAATTCTTTCTACGGACCACAATTCAGAAAAGCAGTTTTAATTCTAAATTAAAAACCATCATTTGCCGTTCAATATTTCTGGAACACATCCCTGGGAAGTCTCCAGATAAGAGCATGACCTCATAGTATGGCACTTCCTATCATCACCATCTGTGACATGAAAATGTCACTGCTACTGGTGTTTTAGACTTTCAAACACTGTCATTTTCTTATAGATAGTGAGGCTGTTCATAACAATGGAAATCTACCTGTTTTCCTGTTAAGATTTTAAAACTCTATATAAACATATTTATGGAAAAGTTCTATAATTAGGCTAGAAATAATGACAGGATAACAGAAGTCAGCTCCCAGCTATTTCAGAATAATCTATTTATGGAAGACACTATTTAAAGAAACTTTAAATGTGTTTCTTCTGCTTTAAAGATGTCCCCATTCAATTTATTAAGTTCTACAAGCCTTTGTTGCCAAAACTAGAGCCCATAAATTCAGCCACAGAAAATTAAGCCACCTAAGTAAGTGAGATTTTTCACTGGAATGAACAATAATATAAAAAGGCAGTATTCCACTGTTTTTACCAACACACAAAAGAAAGAAATCATGTATATTGAAAAGCTATCCTAAGCCAACAAAAATATTTCATGAATGGGGTGGTCAGTGTGAACATCCTGGTTTCTGAATGAGATAGCTCTATTCACTGTATCATTACAGTTTCCTCAGAGAGTGAAACTGCACACACATTCAGAGGTCACTGAATAAACACCCTGCTTCCCCAGCTGTCATTACTACCACTTGCTCACATCACAAAAACATATTTTTATCATTACTTTGACTAAACAGTGGTGTAACATCCCAAAACATACTCTCACTTCAAATAAATTCACATTTAAAAAGGGGAAATTTTTTAAATTTTTTGCTTCATTATTAACTGTTCTCAAAATGAAAAATTCCCATGCTCAGACAGATGCAATTTACAGCTTACCTGTGCTGGACAAAAATTAAGATATTCTTTAATAATTTCTAGCAAGAAATCAGGGTTTAGTTTTTCAAAATATTCAACACCAAGAGGAAGTCCATGCAAAGATGAAAAGTGAGTATCCAGAACGTCATTCAATAAAGCAAAAACTTCTTCTTGTCTCTTATGTTTTTTCATAGCTAGGATTGCACGCAGGAAAGATAATTCCTACAGAAAAGGAAAAAAAACCACACAAAACCCTAAACATTCAGCATATTCCAGATACACTCACCTGTTACAAAATATACATAATTATTAATGTTAGCCACTTCTTCGTTATATTTGGGGATACTCTAAAACATTTACTATGTTGTAAAGGACACTTGATGATTATTCTAACAATTCATTCTTTTAATTTGTGCAAGTACCTTTACATTTGTCTGATCACAAAATCTTGAAAATTCTTAGTATTTGTCACTCCCTGACATTTCAAACTTAACAAAAAAAAACACAGCTAGAAAGTGATGATGCTTTTGCTCTGCAAGCAAACAGCCTGGTTGCAAAGTTAAGCAACACATTAACTTAAACAGAAAAACTGAAACTTAGACTTAAGAGTGCTCCATTCAGAATGCTCTACTCAAGTGACTGAAACATAGAACGTGTAATAGTTAGAAAGCCACAGCTCAGATTGTAATCAAAGTATCTCAGTAAAGAGAGACACCTCCTACCCCAGATTTCCCAATGGACTGTTGAATTTCATTAAGAAACTCCAACTGCTGCTCCGCATCTTCTAATTGCCCTTGTATCAGCTGACAACGGATAATTCCTGTAACAATGGAAAGACTTTATTGCCAATCCATCTTCCTAGTTAAGCACATGCTTTCTTCTCCACAACTAACTTTTCCTCTCCTCAGCCTCTTCATAAAGCAGTGACATGGAAAGAAAGAATGCAGCAAGACTTATGGTAATGCAAATTTTACATACTCCAAAAACCTAGGGTAGATGATACATGATTGATACATTAATTTGCTATAAAGCAGTTTGAAACACTAAATCTTCAGCTGGTTCTGGGCTAAGCAGAAGCGCCATAAAGTCTGGCTTCTAAATCCAGAAGAAGGACAAGAAAGAAAACAACCTCAAGCACACACAAAACCCGCTTCTGCCATTTTAATGGCTTTTAATACTGTTTAAGGCAATGGCACAGTCAAGGAGGAAAAAAATACAGGGAAAAATCTGCCAGACAAATACGACATATTTACACTCCACCTTCTTGACACAAATGGGACTTATTATAGAGTGGGTTTTTTTTGATGTGACACATACATCCAAAGTATGATGTTTTGACTTGATTATGGTTTTCAATCTAACTTGGATAAAACAAGGACATGGACAGCTTATTCTACCATGCCCTTGATTTTCTTATTTTTGTAGTGCCTAAGAGTTCTGTAGTTCTTTGACACTACAAAAACTAAAAAATAAAGTAAATAAAAAACAGCAAAATGTCTGTGCCTACTATTACTTTGAGAGCTCTAATTTAGAACAGAAAAGATTAATTCTTTAGTAAGGAAGACCAAAAGGCATATTCAGTAAGGAGACACTGCTGCCACAAAGAAAAAAAGGCACACAATGAATCTGAAAATACAACCCAGTGCTCCTGTTCTAATAGTTCTAGATTTTCCTAGTACCAGTAATAGGAAAAATTGATCAAAAAACAATGTCTAATAAAAATCAAAAGGAAGCATAACACCTTACCAGTTAGTGCAGAAACACTTGTTTCATCAAGTGTCATAGCAGTCTTGTACCATTTTAGAGCTTCTTTCACATTCCCTTGTAAAATCATCTGGTAGCCAAGTTCAGTTGCAAATTCTGCATTGTCAGATGCCAAATCAAATGCTCTTTGTACTAAGGTTTGTGTATGTTGAAGGATGAGCTGGCTCCGGCCACACTAATGGTAAGAACAATCTTTAAGCCTTAAGCTTTTCTGGGTTTTCAGATTCAGTCAGATAAACATACTGAATATAGCCAGATCAGTAGAGACAATATCATCTCATCTAAAAATAAATTACTCTGTAGTAATTCTATAACAACTATGAAATTAATGGAGGATGGATTCAAACATAAATATACAATACCATACAATAAGAAATAGTTGCTTGAGTGCTTCCTTCCTTTTGATAAATACAGAGACCAAAGAAACCTTCACTTTGAAGGTTATGTGATTAACCTTGTCAGTTTCCTACAGCAGGGAGATGATTGGTAAACATTTGAGTGTTTTTTCACTTTTTCTCACTTAAAAGCAAGCAGTAAAACCATTTTTGCAATGAGATGGTTTAAACATTGTAATTCATGCTGAATACAAGACTTGAAAAATGTAGTTACCAAAGCTACATGAGTTAATCTATTTCAGTTGTCCACAATTTTCTACTTTTTAGTAGAAATTTAACATCATTTTTTGGTAGCAAAAAATACAACAAAACCAGGATATATAGATACCTGTATGCTGCTTAAGAAAAAAAACGTACTCACTGTTCTACTGAAAGCTAAAGCCATTTTACAGAATAGCTCAGAATTACGTGGTTCTAATCTATCCAGTGCTTTAATCAGGTCCTCCAGTCTTGCTGAAGCCTTGGAGAAAAAAGAGGTAATATAATAAATAGTAGAAAGAACTAACAAATTAGGGCAATCAAAGAGTTTGCACTACAAACTACTCACATTTTTACTATGCCTTAGTGTCTTGAAATGTAAATTCAAGATGTTTTCAGGGTGAGGAGCTAGACTTGAGAATTCCTAAGACAATACTTTGGAATAGTAAAGTGATAATACAGCAGACTATGTGTCCTTTATTCATGCTCAAAAAAGGTGAAAGCTTGAGCTAAGTCTGATACAAGATACACATCCCCAAAAGTAAAGCATTTCCAAGTGCTTTTAACATTAGTTTCTCAAAACACCTAAGGGGATTTTCTGGGCATACAATAAGGTAGACAGGTTTTTTTTAATATGGTTTCAGATGCAGGCACCTGAAATCAGTAAATCTAACAGGCCATGATTTTTTTCCGTAGACATGGCTCTTAGTTACATGTGACATTATACTCCAGAATCTTTAATAAACGCTCTACTATGTCCAGCAAGGTTCCTTCCTGGATGGCTTCACTGGGGTCAGCAATTCTTACTACTTCTGCATATTTCCTATGACTGTGAAAAAGACTTAAGTTTGATTGCAAGGAGGCTAATGGCTGAGTTCTTTGCAATGTGTTCACTGAAAATGTGTTAAACAACATAAATAACTTTTCTTCCAGCATTTGAAAACACCTATAATACAAAGAAAACACTTTTTTTGGCTAACTTTCCACTTAAATTATCACAATATTTTTGCATAATGAGAAAAAACAAAATGAAATTTTGGTGCCAATTTAGATCATTTAGATCAACTATTTTAGAACTTCCTGAAAAATGGCACAAGTGCCATAAATACAAAATACATGCATATAGGCCTCTGCACAAAAATGGATCTTGGGAGTAGAAGGAAAAGTAGCATAGAATGTTTAGAGCTGAAAAAAGCCCACTATAATTGGAAAAAAATGGTGAACAAAACATATGTGTAACAATTATGACCTGCTTCCAAAAATCTATCACTACAAGACCTCATTATTTCCCTTATTTCAATTACTAAAATATTTAAAATAATGGAAGGCTTACAATATGAATTTATCGAAACAGCATTTAAACAACCAAGATCACTTTGATGATTCAAATCAACGTGATTCAGTTAACTGTCCAGATCAGATTTCTGTTTGGCTTGACACCTGTTCTCTGGAAAGATGGAGGTTAAAAATTATCTTTTCTCTAGCATCCAGAAAACACCTCAGCAATAAGCTAGAGTAGCTATTTAAATCAGAATAGGTGACTATACCTCCTGCCGATTAGTGCAGCACAGGACCAGCCAGTGTATGTGAGGAGAATACATACAGAACACAGCCTTTGTAGGGACTAGATGCCACATACATCTAGGGTTGTAGTGCTCAACATTCTGTTAATAAGAAGACTCACCTCAGATAGATTTCCTTCCCTGCATAGATGATGCAAGGCCTCCATTCTTAGGGCTTCTAAATTCAGGGGATCTTTCTGCAACAGTCTAAAGCCAAACAAAAGGTGAATGTAAAGAAACCAAACCAAACACTTATTCAATTATCTATTCAATCCTACAACAGGATTATAATAACTTGTAATTCACAGTCATTTTACATCATGGATCTTATTCATGTCTCTTTCAAGAAAGATCCTCTTCCATCCAAAACAAATTCATGTATTGATGTAGCATTCTCACAGATTTGCAAGGCTGGGTTCGAATAAAACTTTATTTACTTGAAAATTATTTTTTTAAAAACTGATGTAACTAATTCAGATTCATTAACAATGAATGGAAACCTACTACTTTTCTTTCAAAGTGTCCTTAGGGTGTAAACACAGCAAGTAGTGGTGTGCTACTTCATACTCAACCTATGTGCCATTTCAATTGTCTGCTCCCAGTCCTGCAAGGCGAGTTGTAGCTTCATTTTCTTTATGAAAGCAGGAATGAAGTTTGGGAAGTTTGCGATTATCTGGTTCACAATTTCCAGAGCTCCTGAGTAATTCTGTCGGACCTCAAAATACTGTGCCTAATGGAAGGAAGAGAAGCCGTATCAAGAGTCTGTACACTCACACAGGTGAGAAGATGCAGAAGTTTTTTCATACAGAAACCAGGAAAAAGAGCTAGAGAGAAAAAAACTCTTTCCTGAAGTAACAGTTTTACCTAAGTATCAACCACAACTACACATATTGCAACAATCAAACAGCAAAGGATGACGTGTAAAGCCTAGTGTGTGCAGTAAGTGCTCTGTAACAAAGGTAACTGCAGTATTTACAACTTACTAGTCAGTTGCAATCAAGAAAAAGACAGATGTAGCTGTAGAAGAAGAGTAAAATTGTTTTATTAGGTTTCAAATACCTTCATATGAAGTATCCCACGATTTTTGGATATTTAACACAATCCAGTGATGAAACATTTTTTCAAGCTCCGAGGTATGTACCACCATGTAAAAACCCACACTCAGCAGGTAACTATTGCTGTTGCCAGAACTAACACTTTCTAACTGTAATGGGTATTCCAAAATAGAAAACTTTCAGAAGTCAAGAATCACAAGTACAAATTAATTCAAGTAGAAATAAATTTAGGACTTAAACCCTGTTTTGCTTTGATGCTTTGAATTTACTTCCCATACTCCAGGTGATTGTATGTGTGCTGTTTTATTTTATCTTTTTAAGACAGAAATGATGCCAACACTGTAGCTTCTGAGAGTCAATTTCTTAAGCCCTAGGGAGATTCTTGTCTGTCTAAACCCTAATTACAGTAACTACATTTGACATATACTCTTAATCTAATTCAATGGTCCACATGCAGCCAAGCACACACACCTAACCAAATACCATTGTGCACACTCTCCTGAACTTCAGTCTTCTAATATTCATTGAACCATTTTTTCTACATTTAGCTTTAAAATACTAAACAAACATCATGTTAATGAGTAACAATGTCTGTACTATAAAGTAACATACTCTTAAACAGAAAATTTGTAAAGAAAAGAATTCATGACACTCCTTTAATTAAATACAGTCACTGATGTTTACATGAGCACAAATGAACACGTGAAACAGACTAATGACAACTTAAAGAGTTTTAACAATATTTTAAAAAATCACACTACAGTGTTTAACTACTGTATTTTAGCATTCGCAATTCTGTAATGTGTATAGGTGTCCCATGCAAAAAGGGAGAAACCACACATTTTTACATTTTCAAGTGTTTTGAAACTCATTTTGTATATATAAATACATTCATAGAAAGGTTTCCTTGTGTGCCCAGAAAAATCATTATCACAGTACACATTTACATGACTGAATTTAATCTTTACCTTTCTTTTTACATCGGTGTCTGAAGAACCACAAAGTACTTACAGGGTCTGTCTGAACTGTATCTCTGTTCCTTGGACAAGCTCATTAAGCACTACTCTTCTCAGCATCCCTCCAATCACTCCACAAGACTAATATGACATTAAGGCAGACTTGAAATAATGAAGTAAACTTACTTTACCAAGCAGTGCAAAAACATCATTGCCTTCCTGCAGTGCCTCATCAAAGTATTTCAGAGCTTTTTTAATGTGAGTTTCTTTCCCACAGGTGAGATCAACCCATGCTTTCAAAATTAACCCCTGTTAAAAAAATACAAATTGGAATTCTTTGCTAACTAGGTAATAGAAAATTGTATTGTAGATACAATAAGCAGACATAACCTAAATAAAGGACTTTGAGTATCTATTTTAATTACTTCAGAGACACAAAATATAGCATAACCTAACATTTAGCAATTTAGTCCAGTGTTAAACTAATCAAACAGTACATTTACTTACAAAATTAGAAAAAAAAATTCAATGGCACCAAACAAGTCTAATATGCTCAGCAGTCAGAACAAAACCTCACAAATGTGATCACATTAGACAGAATATTTTCTGAAAACATTTCAGCAGGATGTTTTAAGATTTTGTTTATATGAGATACCAAGAAACATGCTGGTGCTGAAAAAAGTGAGAAACTTGAGGTTTTTCTTCTACTTTCTGATTAAAAAAAAAAAAAACAAACTTGTATGTGAAAGGCAAAACCCATGACATTTCTGAAATCCTCAAAAGTGTTATTAAAAGAACACCCAAACTTTTAAAAGGTGAAATCTGTCTTTTCATTGAAGAACTTACTACTTGTAATGAACAAAATTTATTTCTCCTATGTGTTCCAAACATTAATTATAGCTTAAGTAAATAATATCTATTTCAAAATGCTGAATTATTCTATCAAATTATAACTGCCATCAAAACGAAAATTTAAAATATAAAATAACACTAGTTCTTTTAGAACATAAAGAACTGGGTCCTCTATTTAAAACTCAAAGGTTAGTAGAAGAGCCATATTTTGTAATTGCTTACAAGCAGGGTCATGATTTTGTTATGCAATGGAAACTGGCCAAACTTTATATACTCAAGCCTTTTTTGAAAGACAGGCAGGTGTTGTACTTCTATAGAAAGGATACATAAACTATCTTATAAAAATAAGTATATACTAAACAAATTCTATTGCACCAAGTTTAAGCACTCTGAATTACCTATCAAAAAATCAGACGTAACATTTAAACATAATTTCATATTGCCAAACTAGAAAAATAACTAAACGTAGGTGAGTTTCCTTGAAATTTAAATGCTTTTAAATAGTTCAGCTGGAAATATTTCATACTAAGCAACATACCCAAAAAAATATTTCCTAACAAAAACTAGCAACCAAAACCAAAGTATTGCTTTAATAAGCACAGTCATAATTATTGCTATTTCACCAAAATAGGAACTTTTTAGGAACTATCATATTATTGCTTTGTGATGTCCTTAATTATTTCTTCGTTAACATAAGTTATTTCTACATTAGTAGAAAAATAATAAATTAGCCAATAAATTAGTTTGTATTTAAAGTAACTACCAATTCAAATTAATAAACACTGTTAGTTTGAAAGCTATCCTGCCTTTAACAACAGCTGAAAATTTATATCCCCAGTCCTAAGGGTATTTTTGAGCCTTCAGATCCAGATGTCTCCCTCTAGTGAGACATCATGCTTATTTTTTTGCTAGGAATAATGAGGCTTGGTATCAAGCAGCAATACTGTTTTAACTCCATATTATTTCAATTTATTGAATTATTTTCATTTATTAAACCATTATTTATTATTTGCTAAGTCAAAATGAATATTAGTCCACAAAAAGACATTATGGGAATTTACTCAGTTGTGTCAAATGAATTTATGACAGTTAAGAAGGAAAGTTCTAGAACACAAAATATTTCAGGACCTGAACCTCCAAACAGCATTAATGCCATCAGTCTAGCTTCACAGTATGCACTGTCCTATTAATCTTTTACATTGAAGAAAGGCAAAAACCAATTACCTCTTTACCACCACCAGAAACTTTGATCATTCTATCAACATATTCACGGGCTTTGTCCTCACGACCAAGATGCCACAAAAACAAGCCAGCATAGTACAGAGCCTGCTGTCCTGCAGTTTTACGTTGTTCCTTCAGCCTTGCATCCAACTCTAGAATAGCATCTCGATCTGAAAAGGTTTTGTTCAGAGTTCTTGTTGATGGACTATCAAGATGTTATGGAAGAGCAGCACACAAGCCAAGGGCTTCCAAAGCAAATGCTGTTTCCTGTACACTGATAAACATGTAGGCAATCCCCCCCAGTTAGCAATATTTCTCAGATACAGATGCAAAAGGCAGAAGAGGGTTCCCACCAGCACGGCTGATGGGGAGGTCCCAGAAGCAGGGAAGTCCCAGATGGTGACTGGTGGTTAGCCAACGTGACTGCCATCTATAAGAAGTGCAGGAAGGAAGATCTGGGAAACCACAGGCCTGTCAGCCTGACCTTGTTGTCAGGGAAGGTCATGGATCACATTACTGAGTGCCATCACACAGCACCTGCAGGACACCCCATGGATCAGGCCCAGCCCGGCACTGGGAAAGGCAGGCCAACCTGATCTCCTGCTGTGACAATGCTGACCCACCTAAGGAATGAGGAAAGGCTCTCACCCTCAAAGAGTCTCAAGATCCACACTAATTTTGCTGTCCTGCAGTATTAATCCTCAGGCACCCAAATAAGAGTGATGCCATTAGTCAGAGCTATTTCACATCAAATTGTTTAACAAACTGTCAGCAGCAGCTATAAATCTGCACACTGAGAAAGATACTGCAGCAATAGTTTAATGACCACACAATGCACCTCATAAACCAACTCTTATTTATGAGAATATAATTCTTAATAAAATCATCCCAGCTTTTAGGTTGGAGAAAGGAATCCCAAAGTTAACAAAATTTGTTTCTCCATTTGTATGGTCAGGATAACTTGAAAGATAGAAGTAGCATGGCTTTAAAGACTCTTCAAGTTGCATTCTGCTCAAAAGCACCAATATCAGACATGAGTGAACAACAATCACAAGAAGCTTGATTCTTTTTTTTTCTTTCAAAGATTTTTCATCGTGGTAGGCAAGTCAGATTTTGTGTGTGCGTGTGTTTAACATTCACTCTTACGCTTCAGTTTTATGGTTTGGTATTTTTGTTTACAATTTGGTAAGCATCACTCAATTCAGTAATAGATCCTATGCCAAATGCAAGGCCAGCGTAAACCTTTTTAACTTAGGCAGAATTAGCCTGTAACTCTCAGGCCCTCACACAGAGCTGATTAAAACATGAAACAGCATGTCTTAAAAGGCATACCTGGATTAGGGCTCTTTTTATGTGCATAAATCAGAGCAATCATTGTACAAAGTGACACCTCCTGTTTGTTTTTAATAGACTCCAACTGTCGAATACTTTCTTGGACATCACCTAGTAAAAAAAAACAAACCACAGAACAAGCTATCATCCTTTTCAAGACGAAGAATATCATCAAACATCAATCAGGACTTAAATTTTCCCTTTTATTTTTTCTTCCATGCTTTTGTTCATTATGCATGTACCCACTTTCAGTTTTTGTGCAAGTCTTTCAAACAGACACAGGAAAGGCTTCTCAATGCAAAGAACTTGAATTAAGTACTAATTCTGTTAATTGTCAGAAAATCATATTTATTGAGCAGGGCATTGAGCAGCTCTTTTTGCTCCTGTTTCTTTATATAAGCAGGATTTCTGCCTTCTCTGTGTGAATACTCTGAATATTAGCAAAATATGTCAAAAAATGAAAATATTCTTCTATAGAAGCATACGGGCGTTTGTGAACAGACACATCCCCTCAAAATCAACACAGTTCCTGGCCTTGCCTTAGCCCTCTCCCATGTTGGTTTACTTTGTTAATATTTCTGACATCCTTGGAATATACATGTTGCTAAAAACCCTTCTCAGAACAGTGTAATTCACACAAATTTACCCCCCGCAGGTATTAGCTATCAGTTTCCCTGAGACAGACAACACAACACAATTAACACAGCTGCTCAGAAGGAAAGCTGCTCAGAAGGTGGGAGACACTAGTGAGTTTTTGATCAAATGCAACATGTCTTTGGGCAGGGCTCAAACTCCCTCCAAGGAACCCGCTTACCCGCCTCATGTTCCTGAAACCATGAAAAATACTTGTAATTTCTCACTTTGGTACGACGCTGTCTAGATCATTTGCATTCAAACTAGGGAGGAGCGGTGACAGATCAGAACACACCGGTGATTTACTCAACACGGAGCACATTCCAACTCCGCAACAGCGCTTTTCCCGCGCAGCGGGCTCGGGGCTGAGCTCCGGGAGGCGAGGGGAGCAGCGCAGCGCCCCGGGTTACCTGCCCTCAGCGTGCCGTAGGCCCGGTAGAAGTGCAGCACGGCGTCCCCGCCCAGCCGCGCCAGCGCCTCGTCCGCCGCGGCCCGGACGTGCTGGAAGAGCCCCTGCTGGCAGTAGTAATTGAGCAGCGCCTGCGGGAAAGCGGCCGCGGGTCACCCGTGCCCCAGGCCTCGGCCCGGGACCGCCCCGGGGACACCGCGCCCAGCGGCCGCCCCACTCCGACCCGGCAGCCTCCATCCCTCCATCCCTCCATCCCTCCATCCTCCTATCCCTCCATCCCTCCAGCCCTCCATCCCCCCAGCCCTCCAGCCCTCCGCCCGGCGGGACGGCGGTGGCGCCCACCTGCTGCACCTCGGCGTCCATGGTTGCTAACCGACCCCAGTGCGGGGGGGCTCCGGAAGGGTGAGGACAGCGCCCAGCCATTGGCTTGGAGGGGAAGGAGGCGGGAGAGACACGGGAAGGAAAACTCGCGGAAGGCGGCGCGGCGGGAGCCCGCGGGGGATCCCGGGGCAGCGGCTCCCGCGCCCTGCGCCCCCTGCCGGAGTGCCGATCGGAAGCTTTGGGAATGTGTGCGTTTCCTTGCTTTTCTGGGCTGAACCTACGGCTAAAGGCCCACACTCCGTGCGTTTAATAATGTAACTGAGCACTTCTAGTTATGTGACACGTCTGTTAGAAATACAATAACAAAAGGGTCACATCAGATAGAGAAACTTCATCTTTTTTCCCCGCCTTTCTTTCCTCATGGAGAATTAGAGTTGCAAAGACTAGTAAAATGCAGGTTTTCCTGTGGAGGTGAAAGCGTCCTCAGCCATCATTTCTATACACCAGAAAGAAAGGTTGCTACAAGAGCATTCCTTTGGAATGGGAGTGCAATTCGTCCCCCAGGAAAGCCGGCAGTGATGCCACCAAGTGCGAGGAGCGGAACCCAAGCTGCACGGAGTTTGTAGGAGCTGCTTGGCTCTTCTGGCAGAGAGGGCTCAGAGTGACCTTTCCTAACAAGCCCATTACAGATGGCATTCCTTTATCACACACTTCTCACCCCAGCATCTGGACAGTGCCAAAGCAGCGCCATGCAATAAGCATACTTGGGTTTCCTTATTGGCCAGGGCAATCCTGTGATTTTCCTGCTCTGTTTAAGTTCTGCTTCACTTGTTCTGAACCAACATTTAGGCCTCTGTAATATTTAAAATCTAATAGAGGTATAAGAAACAAGTTGGGGGGTTTTTACATTCTTTTAAAGCTAACTCTTTAAGACGTATTTTGTCCACATATTAATCTGAAAGTACTTATCTTTTCATTCTGATACTTAGGCATTTTGAATCAAAGTTGTAGACCTCTTTCTTCATCATGCATTTCACAACAATTTTACAGAGAAAAAATTCTCTCCCTTGAAAAAAATTTTAATGAATGTCCAGGAAAATGCTATGAAATTTTATTTCTGCAATAGCTACTAAGTAAGCATACAGATTACAACTGCTCATCAACTTGTTTCATATTAAATTCAGTATTCACCTATGAGTTTGCATGGTAAGTTGTAGGGGAATGCAGAGTGAAATTATGTAAACATTTAAAATTAATATTTTCAGAAATTCACTGCAGCAACTTATAAAGAATAAGATACAGGCCTAATTTCCAGATGCATTTGGGTTTTTTTCCTATTGGTATCCACAAATGGTTGCTTTCAGTGGAGTGCTTCCAGAGAGATTTTTAAAATTACTGAAGACCAATGATTTACTCATTCCAACACCATTTCACCTTTTCCAGAAATGCACTCAAATATGAGATGTACTGTAGCCTGTTTGCGAACAGCACCCAGCAAGAATAAACATTATGGATCTGGTATTTTCTGTCCTCCTTTTGTCTTTGTAAACCCTTGAATGCTCAGTTCTCATTCCTGTCACTGCTCTGAGCCTCCTGGGACACACAGGACAGCTCTTGTATTCCTTGGCTGTGCACCCCACTGCATGGAGCTGCTGTATGAAGTCACCCAGGGCAGAACTGCTGAGACATGCAGAAGCATCAGGCTCGCTGTCTAACACACTAAATAAGAAATTCTTAATTAGTGACTAAAAAAACTAGTCCCAAGGATTTTCTTACATTGAAGAACAGTATAGCTGCTGTAAAGATTTTCAGTATTCTCACATTCTGTGGTTTAAAAGCATTTTTATATGAATGTCAGATAATAAACAAGAAAGGAATGTACAATAAAAAAAAGTAATCTTTATTATTTTGACCATTAATAATGTTCTTTAGCATCAGTTAGGGTAATAGCATTTTCCTGCATGCAGTTCACTAATACAGATTTAGTCAATAATTTTAATAAAAGTAATCTATATTTAATTTTCCTGTGTAAGAAACATAAACTGTCCTGATGGATTGGATTATACAATTTTGCTACTTTCTCTTTGTGAAAAAATATCGTGGACCCTAGATAACATTTAGAACTGTTCTAGTGCAGCATGAATGAAAAAAAATAAATCTGTGAGTAAATATGAGAAAAGATTCAGGCTTCTCTGAAAGGTTGTATCTGAAAACTTATGATGCAGGCACTGCTTAGACATTCAATTTGAACTGTAGACCATTTCCCAACTGCAAATAAAAAACAAAACATAGCTTTTTAGTAAAGTAAATTATGTACTTATTTTGCAGAAATTATTTATATGTTGGCAAATACTGTAAAAAGTAAGATCCTACAGTTACCCATTCACTTTGTTATAGCTTGTTCTCTGGAGTTCTTCTGTGAAAAAGTGCTATGGACTGAAAGTAACAAAAATGTTGTGACATCAACCTGAAGATAAAATTCAGTTCTTGTTTTATGTACATAATGCCGAAAAATAAAATAAAATGATTTTTACAGTATTTATATTTGCTTATAAAATCCTAACATTATTTTCAACAGCTTTAGTAGTTTTCAATGTCTGTACAGTTTGGATATACACTATATGCTTTTCACTGAAAATTCAGAAATGTAAAACAAATAAGCTCCTAAATAGCTGCAAAATATTGCTTAATGGTATGGAGGAATGAGGTCTTTCTGAGTAGTTTATTTCATTTAGCTCTGATGTATGGCTTGCCATGTTTAAGAATCCTGGACAGTCAAAGGAATAGCAGCATAGGCAATATAAACATGCATTGATTGCATCCAAACTATCTATAATGGTAGATAATACGTAATTTTACCTGTTGAATGCTTGCACACTACACTTATTGTGGTACATATTTGATGCAATAAATGTGCTAAAGTCATTATCTGTTTGCTCAAACATGCACCACAGGTTAAAAATTATTTACATAGCAGAGGGCTTTTCATTTATGTGTACAACATCAACCTTACTGAGAGCTGAAGATGGCTAAACAATACTGCAGGATAAAGCAGAACAACTTTATAGAGGGCTCTTTTTGATCAATTTGGTGGGCTGAGGCAGATTCATTTAGTATTTGTATGCAGAAAGACATTTGACAAAGACAAAAATCTGTGACTCTCGACCTAGGAAGAAGTTTGCACCTTCTGAAACTTAATGGTCTGTGCAAAAAGTAAACTATATTTACTGTTCTTGTGAGTTGTAGAGGACCTTACAGGCATACTAAGACTCGTTTGAACATGATACAACATGAATACATTAATTAAGCACCTCAAAATCTGTTATTCCTTTCCAGAAACACTGTGCTAAAAAAAAATCTGTTGTTCTTTGTGACTTAATGTTATTTTCATGCATGATCTATAAGTGCAGCATGCCTTCATGCAAATAATTTCTGTGTGTATATTAGTTGTATAATAGAACACCTGGCCCTTGTACCTGTAAAGGTGTACTTAATTCCCTTCCCCAACAGAAGCCCCATTTACAAAAATAGTCACATATAATAAACAACATATGAATAAAAACAAGATGAATCCACCAACACAGATTTTGTAAAAATATGAAGTATGTGGCAGTTGAAATGCAAACAGTGGATACAGTTACCATATTGTTTTATGCTAAACACACAAATACTCGGTTTCACACCCCTTTAACTGGTCCCTACAGTCTGTGTAGCCATTTTTTCTCTCCTCTTCAGCAGTGTCAGCTGGTAGTGAGAACAGTAACCTCCTGTCAAGGTTGTTTCTTCTTATCACAGTCACTGACAAGGGCTCACTGTCTTTTAATAGGCACTGACCTTTAATGTACAGTATATTTGTAAAAATTTTCAGTTTGGCATAGACCTCCTTCAGGAGTCCTGTTGACACAAACACATGATCCTTACAGGCTATGAACTACTTTGCACATATATGATTTTGCTTGCTATTTGCTCTCATTTCTGACCATCTTTATCTTCCTTTTCATGCTTTTCTTTGACTGGCCTCATTACACGATCATAAGATGGTGGACAAACTGCTGTTGATGCTGTTATATCTGTTTTCTCTGTAAATGAGTTTTCATTTAACTTGTCAATAAGGATTTCATCTTTCAGACCCTGACCAGCCCCACCTTCAGTTTTATTTTTGTTATAGATAAAGGAAGCTTGTTTTACTGTTCGTTTTAAAAGGTGACGTCTGTAAGCACGCTGAATGATGACAGCAGACACCTCCTCCTGCTTTCGTTTCAGTGTGGTTGTAATTGGTTCATAGGAAGCTTTAGAGGGATTGGATGCCATAAAACGATCTTCCATCTGTATTCTGAGGGCGTCCATCTCCCCACTTTCCCCCAATACACGCTTTGTGAAAGCAAACAAGATGTCAAGGCAGTGAATTCTGTCACCGCTCACCATGGGCAGATCCATTGCAATAAGCTGGACTTTGTTAGGTTTGGGTAGATGAAGAGGAGGCTCAAGTGCTGCTGCAAAATCAGACAATTTCTCAAATTCCATGAATTGTGTTGCATCGGGATCAAACTTCTCCCAAACCTCATAGAACATCTCGAAGTCATCCTCACTCAAGGGTTCAGCGCTTTCTTCAGTAGCAACACCGAAGTTCTCCAAAATCACAGCAATGTACATGTTCACCACCACCAGAAAGGATATGATAATGTAGCTGACAAAGAAGAAAATCCCAACAGAAGGGTTGCCACAGTCACCTTTCACAGAGCTCCCTGGATGAGGCTTGTTAGGGTCACAGTCCGGCTCCCCACTGTTGAGAATTGGGGCGAGCAAACCGTCCCAGCCAGCAGACGTGGTGATCTGAAACAGGCAGATCATGCTGTTGCCAAAGGTTTCAAAGTTGAACATGTCATCAATCCCAGCTTCCCTTTTGACGTAGGCAAAGTTGGACATGCCAAATATGGCATAGATGAACATGACCAGGAAGAGCAGCAGCCCAATGTTGAACAAAGCAGGAAGAGACATCATCAAAGCAAAAAGCAGAGTGCGGATTCCCTTGGCGCCTTTAATGAGGCGCAGAATTCGACCGATTCTGGCAAGCCGGATGACTCTGAATAGTGTGGGAGATACAAAGTACTTCTCAATCATCTCAGCTAAGAACATACCTAAAAAAGAAAAAAAAAGAAAATAAGAAAGCTGAGGCACACTACCAGTTATTCTCCATATCACAATAGAAATTTAAAAATGTAGTTTTAAGATTGGCAGTTTCATGTAGTAATTATAGATATTCTGTATATTCCACTTGCATAATTTCTCTTTTAGCAGTTATACGTAATATTTGCAGGTGCAATCAATTCTGGATGATAAATTTTTGATTGTTGGTTTAGCTAAATTACAAGTTAAAATGTAAAGTTGAATGACTTGGCTTTAAATCTTGCAATGGCAAAAGCTCACCATGTAGCTTTATTCAACTAAAAGTTCACCTCCTATACATTTTACCTTCTTTTTATTTTAATTAACAAGACTTACCTACTATAGAGAGAATGACAACTACAAAATCAAAAATGTTCCAGCCTATAGTGAAGTAGTAATGGCGAAGTGAAATTAATTTCAGGACACATTCTCCAGTGAAAAGAACAATGAACACGAGGTTTATCCAGTATAAAATATTTTCCATTTCTTTGCTCTGGTCATCAGTTTCTACCATCATGGTAACCATGTTAAGACAAATAAGAATCATGATGCTGATGTCAAATACTTGCTGTGTCACAAAATCAAAGACCATGCCTTGGAATTTATTCTGAGGAAGAAAGAAAAAAGAAACATCCAATACAAACTGTAATTTATGTTCTTTTCCTGCTAAAAGAAAGTAGAAAAACACATGCAGTAGGGTTTATGAGACTTCAATAAAATTGTAACTAGTGGTCTTAAGTAGAGTTCTCAAATACAACAACTTAGTTCAGCCTCCTGTGTTGCATATCAATATATATAAAATAGTTGTAAGTGAATTTTTTTGTTTGTTTTGTTTTCCATTTCAGCTGACTAAAGTCCCAATTACTGATAATTTTCAATTGGCATATTTCTACTCTCCCTATATCAATAAAAATTCTTTGTAAATAGCTATTTGTCTGATGTGTATAAGCAATTTTACCCCTGGTCTTGGTATAGGTTTTTGTGGTTTTTTGGATCCCAGCTTTTTCATGGCATTGTAGTATTTCTTCTGCTCTTCTGTCATAAATATGTCTTGACCTCCAAAGTAAAAACATGAAATCAGAACTGGTTATAATCACATTTATATGCAGTGCTGAAAAAAAAAAACTCGTAGAGAAACACGATTGAATGAATCAAAAATCAAGAGGACTGAATCAGGAAAAATCTCTTAGCTATAAAATACACCTGTCTGCAATCTAAGCTTTAAGTCTAGAAGTCTGGACATTCAGCACTGCATCTCTCAAAAAAAAAAAAAATCAAACCAAGACAAAAAACCAACATTTAATTACAGATATTTTCCTGGAACTTCAGGAAATATTTTTCAGTACCTCTTTTCTTTTATAGGGAGAGGTGCAATAAATAGTGACTGAGATAAACTCACTTCTGAGCTGTGATTTTAGTGAAACAAAGGGAGAGGACAAAGTCAGGCTTTCAGCATAGGAATTTACTTTAGATATCTCTAGTTTAGCAGTCACATTAGCATTGGGGCCCAAAGTCTTCAAGGTTCTTTAGAAGATGGTTTATCAGACTTTGGAGAAACTTATCTGAAGGTAGAAGCACGCTTGGTACTATTAACAGCAAAATGCTCTATTTTAAGTCCTTTATTTTTATTAGCTTTCATGTTCAATGAAGTTCTCTTTAGTATAAGCATGAACCTGCCTTTGAAGTCTGACAGGGAAGATAAAGAAGCAATTATGGGTCTTTCATGGTAACTTAACCAAAATCCATAGTAACCTTCTTTTAGAGACAGCTTGAATGAAAACCTATGAGATTCCCCATATCTCTTGAAGAAATTTTTTCCCTGGTAAGAGATACTTGCAGGTATCTAGTTTCAGGAATGCAAATGGACACATAGGACTGGACAGAGCCCTTTGTGGATGAGTGTGTGGGAAGCTTGAAGACGTGGGAATGCCTGGACCGTAAGCTGGATAGGCTCCCTAACAATATACCATAGGTTTGTACCATGTACAGCTTCCAAAAATCTTGCCTAGTATTTCTCATTATTAACTTAAATCCAAAGAAAGTGATGCAGTCTAGTAAAGTAAAAGTAAACTAGAAATTCCTATGTGCTTTGCTCCTTGAGCTTTCTTTGCTTTCTCTGTTTACAGAAAATAATTTTAAATAGAAACATTTTCTACTAAGACCGTTTACAGCAGTGAGATTATCTACATCTGCACTGTGAAACAGTAAAAAAGGTCCTGAAATAGTTACAAACCACTCCTGCTCTATATAGTTTCAGATTGTTCAGTGTCACAGAACAGAACTAGAATACTTGGGATCATTAAAACATCATCTTTAGTTGCATGATTAAATAATTTGTCTCTGTTTCATAACCAGCTAGATACTTTTTTTGTGTGCTTATAGAATAACTACAAATCAAGAAGGAAAAAAATCCCAAGAAATGATGAGTGCTTTAATGTAGTGACCTAATTCAGGGCTTGGATCATGCAGGAAGATTTCATGAAGTTTAGTCATGAAAGAGAAGATGACTTGAGGAAGACTAAACTGGGCATTGACAACAAAAATATCAGTCCCATTCACTAAATGAAAAATCTTATGACTTTAATGAATACTGAATGTGTGATTTTTTTCATAACATACTTCAGCTTTTTCAGTTTTGAACAAGTTATGGGTGTTTTACTTTTGTATATCATGCATCTGCAAAAATGCATATGTTTTGGAATATCTTTAGAAGGGAAATGAAACAATACTTATCTTCTTTTTTTGCTGATTGAAGTTGTCAATAATGACACCAATGAACAAATTCAGGGTGAAAAAAGACCCAAAAATTATAAAGATTACAAAATACAAGTACATGTACAAGTTGTCTTCATACTTGGGTTGCTGTAACACCTAAGGGTAAAAAAAAAAAAAAAAAAAAAAAAAAAAAAAAAAAAAAAAAAAAAAAAAAGTGAATTATCATTCTTAAGACTTCATGTGAAATTTTCAACCAAACAAGTGACAACCTTGCACAAGGTATCCCCGTTATTTTGTATTTGGACAATATTCCTATCACTTATATCAATATATTTTGTCGATTCCACCTCTTGCTGATAGCATCTGTGAATTTACATTCAGCTGTCCATATTTTGTTACCACAGAATCTCATACTAAGTAATTTAGCTGTTTGTCTTCTACTGTATAGATATTAATTGCTGATGTAGGTTAAATACACACTTCTAGATAGACAGACTTCAGGAAAAAAGGGATAATTAAAAATATTTGCAATACTTACATCTCTTGAGTCAATAGCTGCATACATAATATCCATCCAGCCTTTAAATGTAGCCTGTAAACAGTACACACCTGTTTAGGCATTCTAAAGAAAATTCACTTAATAATTTCCAGCAACTCAGTGCAGCACCAGGAATAATTAGTAGCATTGGATTTCTAAAGAAGTTTGCCTCTTTGGCTTTCTATTCAGCTGCTCATCAGGTATACTGCTGTGTATCCCATTACTTTGTCTTGATATAAGCATTTTAAGCAGTAAGTATTATTAAACTATTTCTAATTACCAAACATTATAGAAGGCACTTTAGTTCATCAGATCATGTCAGCTGTGAAAACTTTGCACACCTGGGTGTAGAGCCTTAGGTAACCGAGTTGGCACAAATTAAGACTGATATGTAGTTCCTCCCTCCCAAATCAGAAAGGTGGAAACAAAAGGGAACCAAAAATTTGATCAGCTCAAAAAAAGTATTTTTCTATCAATCAGATTCTAATTTGAAAGATTTTACCTGGTTTAATATTTCTCTGTTCACTTTAAATATATTGTATTGTGGTTTTCAGAGCCTAGAGCTCTCAGATACATTCTGAGATAAAGTAGTAGGAAGTTTTTGATGTGCATTGATTACTTAATATGCCTCATAAATTACAGCATTGACTGAAATTTTGTAGCTATTTCCTCTGCCTAAAATCTGTAAACTTTTATATTTGACAGTGAGGTGTAGATTGCTTCATCAAAATGTTTGAAACAGAAACTGATTTCAAAGATTACAGCAGTATAACTGAAGTCAGCATCTGTTCCAAATGGTTTCCTTTCCCCCCCAAGGCAATTTCAATGACACATATTCAAATACAGATTCAAATGTAGTTAGAAAAAACAACAGAATAAAAATCCCCCATCTCTTTTACTATTTGTAAAAACCCATAGATTTCTTTTTTCCTCCTGATAAAGAATTTCTAATTAAGCTGTAAGTCATGCTGGAGTTTTGCCACTCAATTTCTTTACCAGAAATAATTACCACAAAGATTTGCATTCCTTTTTGGGATACAATAGCATCTTGCTTTTCAAATACCAACCTGCTGGAACTTCGAAAGGATGCTAAACTTTTAGCCTTAGAATTCAGCTTCTGATTTTTTTACCATACACTTCAAGAGATGTGTTTTCTTACTGATATTAGTAACAACACTATAGTATAATACTGTGCTTTGAGACGCACTGGTTTGCCACATTTTATCCTGGTAAGCAGGGTAAACCCTTACTAGCAGGATAAAAGCAGGCCTGTAGGAGATTTACTTACCAAGGAATCCAAATACTAAGTTCAAGTTAAAAGGCATAAGGCCATAAAATTATCAGGGCAGATGCCACATCTCTTTGTGTACACCAACCTCTTCCTCTTCACTCATTCGTGCATGACAATTGTGAAAGGAATTTCTCCAGCAGATCTGTCTCTGCTTTGATGATTCTCTTTTGGAAGATGCTCAAGATAGAGAGATACTCAAGCATGTTCAGACCAAGAAATGAAAAAAGAAGCTTGAAGATCCACATAAACCAACATGATCTATGTTGTATTATAGAAGAAAAAATTCTTATAGAAGAAATGTGTATTTATGTGACTGATAACATGAATAATTATATTCCAAAATATGTAAGAATTCTGGAAAACAGTGTGATCAACAAACTTGGTTTTTGCAATGGCATGTATTATTCAGCTATACTTTTGGTCAGAAATAATAATGACATCACCATAATACTAAAGATTTTCCACACAAACTGCTCCCGTGAAAGAAAAAAGAAACAAACAAGAAATGTCAACCAAAAATTAGGTAATGTTCTTTTTTTAGGCCCCTCATTCAGGAAAGTCATTCACCATCACTGCCAAGGAAACTCAAGAAAGAGCTTGTTGGAGAGTTCCTTTTGCTTAAAAAGGTGCTATCACATGTTTGTATTTTTTGAGCCCAGAATACTTATTTCTGAAATTATCCCTCTGCTTTCGAGTGTTTCTGTGTGAAACATATATATTTTTTTTCCATGTCACTCTTAAAAAAAAGAAGGATTTTCTGTGATGAACAGAGCCATATACTGCCAGAAACATAAAAAAACCAGTTGTTCATTTATGTCTTTCCCAAAATAATGACATCCTCAGTGCCTTGGTTTGAGATTCTTTTGGCTTGTTTTCATTTTGATTTTTTGTCATGCAAATGGTACTAACCTCCATTAGCACTCACTCCAATTAATGATACAGGTAGTGAGGACTTGCTTTGTGGTTCTTGTAACCCAGAAGAGCTGAAGGGATTTACAACATTCTTTGGCTGACTCAAAGGGCATGAGCCAGAGGGCAGAATGGAGAATGGAAATAAAGGGGAATAAGAGGAAGCTTTCTCTATTTATTTTCTAGCTTCCTGGTCTTACATCAGTAAGTCATGCATTGATACTCTTCACAGAGATTGTTAATAGAAAAATGACATTGACCTCCTGGTGGTTATTTTCTCAGGTCCAGCACTAGTAAAAGTCTGTGCCTGAGGTCGTTAAGGTGGACAACCAAAGGACTTCAGTAGAAAGGCCATTAATGTTCACTTTAGGCAAACAGAAAGCACATCCACTTGCAACCATGGTTTTATAATCAGATTTTTCGTGCCCAGTATATAATTTTTGGTCAAATGCTAAACTTTTAGCATTTATCTTTGTTTCTGACACAGTAATGTATACCTCTAATTGAGTCATACCTTAGCATCTAGTTTTCTTTCTATTGCTGCAAGCTATTTAGGAATGGTAAGAAAACCTAGGGATATGACATACCTATTCAAGTCTCATGTTTGTTTTGACTTGATGGCTTTGGAGTCTTGTTCTAGAGTTTGATCAAAGTACTTTGTATATCAAATAGAAAATCACCGTATCAATATCTTTTTTTATTGAAAGCAATGTGAGAATCTCAAACATTTATGAAATGTGGCCTTGTTTTTTTGAAGGTGAAAAGATAGATTCTCCCTGCTTTAATGCATTAACAGAAGATCAAGCTGATATTATTCTTTCTTAGTCCTAGGGCCATTATCATCACATAACTGCAAAATCACTACTACTGGCTTACTTACCAAATACTGAAAGATGCAGGGCCAAGTTTCTGTTCTGTTCAATGACAGAAATGCCCCTGATTTTCCTGCTATGTCAAACAAAAAAGACCTTGATGCTTTAACAAGCATTTTAGCAATACAGAAAAAATAAGTATTGTCATGGATGTTCTACTCACACAAAAAATCCTCCGTCATTAAGCGAGGGTCTCATGTTCTTGCAAGATCTCTATGATGTAGATACTGCACAAACAAACCCGCTTGTCCTCCATGAGAGCTAGGTCCCTCTGTGGTAGGTCTAGGTTAATTTTTCCTTTGGAAATGTGGGACCAATTGGCAAATTTCTCCTAAGTTGCCTCCCCCAAAAATTCAATATTTTAAGAATCTAAGTTTTCATGTAAGAAATATTTGTGTCTTTTCAATGAGTAGATGAAATAATATATACCAGCTAGGACACTGCAATAGATATCATTGCAAGTAGCTGAGGGGTGGCGATTGTGGGCACAAAGCCAGGAAGGAAATGAACCTGGAATAATTACCTGTGTCCCAAAGCAGAATAGGTTGGTACTAGAAACAGAGTTGCAAATTATTTGGAAAGAGTTTTGTTGATGTCTTGTTTCTCCTGAACCCCTGTAATGAAGCATTCTGCCTCCCTGGGTGAGTGGACTTTATAAATAAGGCAAAGAAAATCAGTATTTAAAGTCTTTAGTTATCAAAATCAAACTGTCTTCAGTTCAGTATTTTATTTATTTAATACTATTGGTCCCTCTCCACTCTTTCCCGATGTGACAATAAAGTAAGTAATCATAATGAAATTTAAATGTGCAGACTTATCAGTCACACAGGTAAGATGCTGTATTAGCTGGGAGAGGCAGTTCACATTGCTCAGAGCTATTGTTTCAGACCTTGTGCAGGACAATGTCCATACCACTGCATCATGTTAATGATTTGTTTTACTGAGATTTTCTATAAACAACATAAAATTTGGAAATTTATTTAAAAGCAGTAAATATGAAACCAAAGATACTGCAGATTAGATAGTAACCTCAAAAAAACCCAAAAACATAGAGGTTGCTGAAGGTACACCACATAGGTTAAAGTTCAGCATTTTCTTGTTTAAAGCTGGGTCAGATTGTTAGCTACGTCAAAATACAAAGATAGACAGTGTTGTAAGGACACAATTTTTGATAGGGAAGGCATAATCCTATAGTACCTTTCTGCATGTATTTTATTTCTTCTTCCCTCAGTTTTTGCTAAATAAGCTCCATGAGGTCCTTATGCACAGAAATATCAGGAAAATATTTCATAGATTATAGTATCAATTGCTAATTTTCTTTTCTTATTTCTTTCCTGAATGAGAAATTGCTTTTTAGATCAGATATGCACTGGTAGCAGCCACAAACCTGAGATGAGATTTATTACCTGGAATTCTTTGTGATTTAATCACATCAGTGGAGATTTTTTTCAGCAAACTGGAAAACTAAAATATTTAGATACCTGAGTACCATTCCTAGGTACTTCTAGAAACTTTAAAAGTTAAAAGGGGCTGAAGGACTACGGGAGCCATAAATAGGAAGAGGTGTCATTAGATGTCCTAAAACTTCTTTATTTTGTCATAGTAGACTCTACTTGCTGCTTATGATGAAAAGAGTAATCAATTACCAGTGTAGCAGTACTACTAAGGCACAGATAAAAATTATCAGGTATATGTTTTGTCTCTTTGTTGCCAGAATTGCTTTTCACTACTGCATATAAACAGGAAAAGGTATATAAAGAGTGATCACTTACTACTTGAAGTAAAGAAAGATACCCAAATCCTACATTATCAAAGTTTACTTTCACGTTTTTCCATCGGGCACTTTGATTGTTTTTTATGAGTTCCTCGCACTGACTAAAATTGTTGATTTGGTCGACTTCAAACCTTTCATCAGTTGTGGTGTTAACACAGTAGTAGAACTTCCCAGCAAACAGATTTACTCCCATGATGCTGAAAATTAGCCAGAATATAAGACAAACGAGAAGCACGTTCATGATGGATGGAATTGCTCCTAAAAGGGCATTCACAACCACCTAGTACACAAATACAACGGGAAAGAGAAAAGAGTATAAGCGTAGTTACAGCAATACATTTTTTGTATACTGTTTCACCATTCCTTAATAAATGCTTATTCAGAAACTAATACTACAAATTTTAAAGCAGTACATTAATATCTGTAGCATTGCACCATTCCTTAAATTATTAACATTAGTACATGTAATGAAAAGAAAATAAGCTAGATAATGAAAATAATTAATAGAAAAACAAAAGAGAAGACCTGGCAGTAGTAAGATGATGCCTGACACTGACTTTTCAGATAAAAAAGAAAAATGTGCTAAATGAAAAAAGTAGACATGATAAAATTCTAAAAATGCACAAAATTATAGCTTAAGAAATGTTTAAAGCAAAATGGCAATCTGTAGATTCGATCAACATAGTTTTGAAATTTAAGCTGAAAACACAAATGCCATGAATCTAGAAACTAAGCTCTACATAAAAGAATTATGCGCGAATTAAATACATAACTTTATTGCCTTATTGTTCCATGCAAGATTATAACAAAGATTAATTTCTTTGTATACATAAGCAAGACAAGTTTGCAATATGTGTCTACTTGAATCAACATAATTTATTTCAAGCTCCAGTCTTGTTGTTTCATGTATTAAGTTAGCAATGCCCTTCATTTATCTAAAAAAATATATTTAGGACTTTTGATTTTGCATTTTTAATTACTTTTGGGGGCAAATGCACTTCTCAGACATTTGCAGGCAAGATGTCAATAAATCTTATGTAGATAAAAGGTATATTGTTCTGATATATACAGTAATTAATCACATGTGTCTGTCAGACCTATCAAAACTTTTGTGATGAGCAGTTGTTTGTCCTCAAGTATCCAATTTCAGGTTCTCATTTACAAGTCCTATTTTATTTTAAATTTTACATTTTTTCTTCTGTAAACTTTTGGGACTTGGTAGGAAGGTAAAATAAAATACGAAGTAGGGCTCTGACTTTCAGTAATCTAAGTCCTGCAGTGAGGCAGGAAAGGATTGGCATGGATATTGGAGTATATTAAATTGTCTTAGTCCATCTCTGTTCCCTGCAATATAGATACATTCTCCCCACTACCAACATAGTTGTGAGCAAGCTTAGAGCTGCTCAGTCTTACTACCTGTATTTCACAGCCTCTGGAAGGCCTTTGGAAGAGGAATACTGTGGTTGTGTTATCCGTCACTCAGCACCCTCCTCCCCTCCTCCTCCCAAATGCTATGGCCAGGAACTAGGACCTGTTTAGAGATCTTAAGTAGAAATGTTATTTTCAAGGCATATTTTCTTTTCATTTAGAAGGGTCTCCTCAGTTGCCAGAGAGTAGAAATGGGACCTTTCTGTAGCAAAATAATCCTTATCTTTTATAAAACCATAATTTTTTTTTTTAATTTAGTACTTTTTTTAATATAGCTTGTATTTTTGGTGATTAAAAGATCACAGTGATAAATATGTTGCTACTTAGCTTCATGGAACTGAAAACAACATAAAAATTAGAAACAGAATTAGAAATTCTGAATTTTTTTCCAAGTCTGACCTGATCTGACACTGCATTATGCTATTGCTGCTTTGAAATTCTAGGCCAGCTAGTGTTTGTCTTATCTTTTTTTTTCTCCCCACTCATAAAAATGTTCCAGATGTGTTACACTGATTGAATTCCTCTGTTTAGTCTTGATGAAAAACCTGAAAATAAAGATGTCAAGAAAGAAAGATGGGGATTTAGTTCTGCAACTCAAATGAAGTAAGGTTACCTCTGCTCACACAAAAAATGGTTTTGCATGAATCCAGTGCCTGTAGCAGTTACCTTTATAACAACCCTGACATCCATTGAACCACAGCACAGATCCAGAACAGGCAGCAGAATACTAACAGCAACAATAACTGTTACAACAATTATGAATTGATAATAGTTGTAGGAGAAAAGATTTCTACAAAATGCATTAGTGCGTCTTGCATCTTTAGATGAACAGGTAATGCAGTCTCACCACTGAGACTATGAAAAGATCAGCCACTTCTTGGATAAAAAGAGAACAGCTTCCAGCAACTGTTCCAACAATGCTTCCAACAAGTTATTTCATAGAGGTCACTGAAAATCCATCAAATGGTAAAAATTTTTGGTCACTACTGACCTGGCCTGGATGCGAACTGGTGACCTAGAGATGAAAGGCTCTGTATCCTATTAACAACCCCTTGAGCTATCCAGTCCCCCTGGAAGGTTTTTTAAGAAAAGAAGAAAAGAAAATTAAAACTTTTAGAAGTTGTTTTCTGTTTGCATATTTTTCTGGTTTTTTTCCAAACAGTGTTGAGCCTTATCTCTATCATATTTATAATATAAAACTGCATTTGTTACACGTTGGTCAGATGCTCAGCTGACTGTAAAGTCCTCCTTGGCAAGAGGTCTTTAATTTCTTCAACATACACTTGGAGGCAATTGCCTTAATTATTGCATTTTCCTGATTTTACCTTTTTTTTTTTTTTTTTTTTTTTTTTTTTTTTTTTTTTTTTTTTGGATTTGCTCTTGGAATTAGCTGAGGTATCTCATGATAACCAGGACATTAGCTTCATATATATTCAAGACTGCACCCATACGTACACAGACAACACCTACACACATAAGTTACAGCAAATGGAGAGAAGAAAGAGAGAACCAATTGAAAACTGAACTGAATGCAGATAAGAGGTCAAGTAGCATTTCTTAATGAGTTAATTTAACAAATAAAAATTGTCATTCTCATCTAGTTGGAAAGAGTCTGTAGAAGGCCAAAAGAATGTTGCAACCACAGCTCTTACTTTTGCTTGCTCTTTAAATCTAGATCAGATATACATGATTTAAAATGCATTTTTTATTTTAAAAGGGGCTGTTCTTGTGGGCCTATTTTCTGTTATTTCTTGATACAGAATATAATGCCAGTAAATTGGAAAAAGATGTTTGCATAGTTGTTTGGTTGTTTATAAATTACCTATGCATTTCCTCAAGGCTGGGATGTTGCTGGTCAGGCTGACTCCAGTGAGCAAAGCTGCAAAAGCCCAAGTTGATTCTGCTTGTTCACCTTCCTATAGCTTCAGGCAGGTGGAACAGCAATAAGAAGAAGTGAGAAGCAATACCTGATGCCTAAATAGACAAAGGAGCTCTAGACTGTTTTACATTTCAGTCAGCATTCATCCAGGGGAAAAAAAATCATTGCAGGAAACCACGTCTCCTCTAGAAGAAAGCAGTATTTCACATATATATATATATATATATGCACAATTTTTCACGTTTAAATTTCCACAATATTTATCTTCCACTATCAGATTTATATATAAGATAAAATAATGAATGCAATACTAATTGTATGTCCTATCTTCTGGCCAATATGACTTCATTTCAGGATACATTAGTAATCCAGATGATTTTGATGGTTGCTGTTTGAATTTTCTTTTGAAAAACTTCAAAGAAAACAGCAAAACTGGACAAAAAATCAGAACTGTTCATATGTGTAGACTGAGGATTGTAGAAAACACCAGCGTATCTCTGCTGTATAAACAGAATATAAGGAAGCTTTACTAGATTAAGCCCTGCTGTGGGAGACATAGCTGAACACACAGTGAGACATAAATGTATTTTACTTGCCAGGGGAAAATATTTTTCATAGATCCTGGCACCTCAGCTGCCACAGACTTTCCAGGAATTCCTACATCGCAGCTGAGTAATGGATATATCAGGGCCTCCTTAAATCTGTAAACAAGGAAAAATCTTTAGTAGTTCGTATCAACTTTTCCCGTAACTTTTGCAGGTTCTGTGAAGAAGTTCCAAACTCTGTTCCTGGTGCAAATGAGGAGGAATTTGCCATCTTTGGGATGGAAAGGGAGATTATAGGACCATGTGTGAAACACTCTTTCTACTCAAAATTAAAAATATTTCATTTGCCCCCACTAGGAAGGCATTAACTTTGCAATTTTGTGCTTAAATAGGAAAAGTTCCCAAAGAACTGCCAGAGAGAACACTTGCATTGAAAGATGGAGAAGTGAACAAATAGACATTGGTTTAGATTCTTGGTGCAGCACATAGGTAAGAGTGCTGGAATGGCAGGAGTTACACCATGAATGGACACAGAGGAAGTCACAGGCGACAATGGGATCTGCATTTACCATGTGTTCATAGAGAAGGACCTGGAGCCCACAAGTGGGTGTCAAGTAACAGACAACTATATTCTCTCCTAAACTGTGGAAGAAAGGGAGGAAAGGACACAGTAACTGTGTGTAAACATATAGTAACTATCCCAGGAAGGGGATCAAAAGAGCATCGGAGGCAGACGATGAAGAAAGCCCACCCCTTAATCAAGAAGATTAACTATCTGATGCTGTAATAATGGCTTTCCGTTCTCCCTGGTGCTGTTAAATTGATGATGGAAACAGCCTTCCCCTGAAGTTAGAGGAGCCTCTTCTACAAGTCACAACACAGCAGAAAGTCAGTGGTTTTGGAGGAAATGGTTATGGGGCCTAATTTAGGAGTAGCTAAGTTAGTTGAAAATGTTTGTCACAAAAGTAATGGAGGTAGTGGACTTGAGGGCTAGCAGACAGAATAAAAACCTGGCCCAGTGCCAAGGATTCAGAGTGACCCTCAGCAGAGGCTCTGGGATCTCGGCCACAGTTGCCTAGCGTGAGGTTTGGAGGTGCCCATGAAGGAAGATAACCGATGATGCAGTACAGGAAAAATATTCCCACCTAAGATACCCAGTCTCCTCTGAGTGCATACATGGAGTTGGATTGAAGATGGCTGTTAAACGGGAGGGAAAGGTTAAAACTGGAAGATTCGGTGAGGAGGGAATAGTTTCTCTCAAAGTGAACTTGCAGCTGGGAATGCTAAGCACGTCAGTGTGGGAAAACTCCCTTTTTTATGCCTGATGTTGTTTATCCTCTGCCTGTTTAGAGAAGTAGAATTCCTGTGCAGGCATAATACACTCTCACAGACATGCTTGAGCCTCCTGCTGGGAGACAGAGAAAGATCATAAAAGCCCAGCCTTGTGATAAGCTGTGCATGCACAAAGCCCTTTCATATCCTGGGACAGGCTGCTGTCCCCACGAGGATGAAGTGACCCTGAGGGATCCTGTGTCCCTGTGTGTCTCTGCCTCCCAGCATTGTGGGCAAGGTAATGAAATAAATTTAATCTTTGCATTTGAGCTGTGCTTGGCTGATCACCCTGGTTACCTGTCGACTCACACAATGGCTATCTAAGGATTAAAGTTATTTACACTGAAAGGATAAAGTATATGTACATTGCCACAGCACTACTGTAGATGGGAATTTTACTCACAGGCAATAATGAAAATTTATCCCCTTTTATCAATGTTTATATCAGGTAATAAACATATGTGATATTGCAGTCTAGCAGACAAGGACAGAACAGGAAATCCAGAAAGAGAAGGAATTGAGAAAGAGAGATTGCTTTACCTTAAAACTACAGATTTTGTCATTGAATAGCTTGGAATGGTACCCTGGGAAGAAGCATACTGCATGTGCTTGGTGATTAGCTATGAACTGGCTGTAGAGGCAACAGTGAATGAAAATTAGGTATACAACCTACTTGACATGATCCCAATAATGGTCAGGGAGGAACTACGAGAATTTATAGATTCTAGGAACCTAAAAATGTAGAATAACCTAAGTAATTTAAACTTCCTCATTTTCAATTAATTAGTCCTATTTTCCTATTTTATCTTAATGGATTTCTTGCAAGTAAGAAAATTTATTTTCATAAGTTTGTCCCACAAATGGAAATCAGAGTGGTACATCATGCACCATATTGATGTGGATGTATGATCCACTAACTCCATTCTATTGTTCCAGTATTTATCTGACAGTAAAAAAAAAAAAAAAAAATCCTAACCCAAACAAAAACTGCCACCAAAATGAAAATCAAACATGCCCATTCCTCAAATGAAAAAAAATTAAACCAAAAACCTCTCTAACCCCCCCCTTCTATCACATAAGAATTCTCCATAACTCAACTTAAAGCTGCTGTCTTGTTGCCACGTCTGAGAAGAGTCCTGCTTTGTCTCTGACCTATCTTCCAAACCAAATTACAGGTAATTAAGGGATTTTACCATTAATAGTATTTCCTAATTCTATGTGTGTACATATATATATTATTTTTGATTACATGATCTAGAATTCTGTAAGGTCAGAATTAAATAACATTTAGAAAAATGTTTAGAGAAAAGTTTTAAGAAGTTTGAAAAAAAATAAAACACCCTTTATTTTAGCAAACTAATGTTTATCTTTAAGTCATGATCGGTAAAGAGTTAGTAAGCCGAAAGTTTGTAGATCGTGGGACTATACTATTACTTAAATCAATTTTTTAAAAAGCAAAAAAAGGTTGTTTCCTGAAAGAAACAATGAATTCATTATTTCAGTGTTATGCATAAGAAGTACCTCATGTGAGCCAATTGAAGAAAATTATTTATGAGAATGTCTTCAATTGGGAATATACAGTGAAGATTATTAGGGAAGTATCATTAAAAGCAGTGATTGTAAAAAAAGATGGACTCAGAGTATGCAAAGGCAGAAAGGTGGAAAGAACGAAAGAGACCTGTCAAAGAGTTACAAGTAAATCTTAATTTGAAGAGTAAAGAACAAATAAAGCTGAAGTAAGAGACAAAAGGTCTCAGAGGATAAGAAAATCACTCCCTGAACAAGAACATGGCTGTATTTTCTACTTTCTGTAACTGTTACTGTACAAGTGTACATAACTGGAGAATGCTTCTGATAGTGAATTTTATCTTCAAAGAAAGCAAAATACTTTCTCAAACAATGCACAAACCATTTGTATTACACTTGGTGCTGGAGAAATTTTGTACTATTTTGTGGTGAGTTTATATCTCAGAATGCAGCAATTGTTAGCAGAGGGGTTCAGCTAGGAGATCCTGCAGTTCTGCTCTAGCTTTAATTAAAAAAAAAATAAAAATTAACTTGTTTAAATAGCAACACAAGCATTTGTTTTTCACATAAGAGTCATTAAAAGCAAACTACACTGTTGGCTTTAACAGATGAGGTTCTGGAGCAGCCTGATTCTGTTTCTCACCAGAAATCAAGTATGCAAAAAGTACTTTTGAAGACAACATAGAAGGAAATTACATAATTTTACATAATGTATTATAAAATAAAATGATTATATGCCAAGCAGCAAATCACAGGGCTCTATTTGTTTGAGAAGACCTGGTAAATATTGTAAAGAGACATGAGCATGAAAACAGAGCAGTTACTTGATATGGGAATAGTATATTTGTATTTCACTGGATACAGTAAAAAAACTCCAACTTTTTGCCCTCCTTGTTGTATTAATGAAATGTTATCAACATTTACGTGCCCTGTAACATTTTCAATTAAAATGCAAACTATATTATGTGTCTCATTTATATTTCTTTAAATTTTGATACTAACAGGAAGGGTTTTCTGTAAGATACAACAAATACAAAACTAGAAGAAAATTGTATCTGTTTTAATTATATAAGGTAATTCCTCAAAAGTTTTCTTCTTATTGTAAAATTAGTCTAATAAATATTAAGATGTTTCCTGTATGATTTACGAACATATATATATACAGACTTCAAAGTTTATAGATTTTCAAATTGCCTTTCAGGAGACACAAAACATCTAATAGACTTTCCTTAAAACTCAAAGGTAACAAATAAGATCACAGTCCTCAAAAAATCCTTCCGAATGCCTGATGTTTAGATCAACAAAATATATTCCTCTATTCTTAAAAGAAATTTGCAGAAAATAATCACTCACTTTTCTGAGAGTGAATACATAATTCTTAACTGTGAGATAAGATACTAAATTGACATTGAACACGGTTGATACTGATACACCATTTACACTGAAGCTATAAAAACCCCTGCACTAGTGATACCCTCCTGCAGTTTGTGCTTGCAAGGCTTGTAGTTTTAAGATGTGGATTTTGCTAACGATTCTTGTGAATGCAAAATTTTTATATCACTGACATGTCTCCTGTGGGACATTTTTAAACCCCATGAAAGATACTACTCCTACTGGCATTTTATAATAATAATAATAATAATAATAATAATAATAATAATAGATAGATAGATAGATAGATAGATAGATAGATAAAAAACCCCTAGATTCCAATAAGGGATTTTGTATGTTATAATCATTCCAATACGCTTGGAGTGATTTACTCAATATAACATATAGGGTGTTTTAAATTGCGCAAAAAATTTAAACTGCAGTTATATAAATATCTGTAGTTGTAACTATTCAGATCACAGTATTCTGGAGTGTGTTTAATGTATTAACAGTAATGTTCAAAACTTTCTTCAGGTTGTTTTGAATACATTGGTTATAAATTGAGTGACAAGGTATAGAATAGATCTTTCCAAAACAATATAGAAGCCAGATTCAAATTTTTAAAGAAAGCCAATTTTTATCTTGGTTTAAAAAGCAACTAAAAATCTTAAAATGGCTGAGGTACCTTTCTCCTGCAAAAACAATTCCAGAAACTCTAAAAAAAAATACTCATTTGCTCACTTCCATATTTTTTTCTTTAACATCAAAATTTAGAAGAATTATTTCCAAAGATTTAAAGCAATTGAGAAGCAATGGAAGGTAGAATATATAGAATCTACATTTAGTAGTACTGGGATTTGCAAATGAAGCTCTCTTTCCTGCTAGCTTTTAATACACAATGTAGTGATTAGTCATTAAGGGTAGAAAAGGGGGAAATACTGTATCCACAACACAGATAAGGGGAGGAACTAGTGGTCCACCCCATCCAAGCTGGTAAGTATCCTATATGATGTGAATCTGTAACGACAGACACTTGATGCTATGTTTTATAACTCAATTATATGAAAAATGTTTCTTTCATACTAATGAAGTTTTGAGTACTCTTGAAAATGCCTCATTGCCACTTTCCTGGTAAGGGAATCTAAGGAATAGCCTTTGAAATTTAGAGGAGATTTAAGACATCAAATACTCTAATTCAGTTTTAAAAGTTATGAAATTGGACTGGAAATTTGAAATACAGTAAATGTTTAAAGCCATCAGCCAGAAATATGCATAAGGCATGCAAAACTGAAAGTGCAAGTGGATTTCAGATTGTTTGCTGCCTTCTACTATTTCTCTAATAAATCAAGCACGGCATGACATGCTTTATTTTGTGAAGTTAGACACAAATGCATGCTTTATTGTCACTTAATTCTCTAACTCAGCAAAGCAAATGTACTCAGTATTCTACATTTTCAAGTAGCATACCAATTCAGAACTAGCGCAAAAGCATTATACTGCGAGTACTAAAAAGCTAAACAAAAAGCAATGGGTATATTCAAATCTCAGTTTGCAGCTACTTCTGCTTAGTACATACACTAATTGAGATGAGAATATAAACCCTAAGACAGAAATTTAAATTAAATTAAAGCAATCCTTTACTTTGCCTTCCAGCATCTGGGTGGAGTTGGTTTTGAGATTCAATATAGAAAGCGTTAAAATTTCTCAGAACTCAGTATAGTAGCAGATATTCTAAATGCCTTTAATATGGCAAAATTCACTTCTGTGCTTAGGGCAAGCACAGGCTATAGATCGCTTGAACCTTATTTTGGTGCTAGTGATTCCTATATCTTGTATTCACTTCAGAAATAGAATTATGAAACAGCATAATCATAAAATTAACTTGTAACTAAACAGCATAACTGAAAACTTCTAGGAATGTAGCTTAAAATCTGAAGTGTGTTTCATATTTAGGCATAACAAAATAGTCACTAATATGTATTGACTGTGTAAAATGCTGCATTCTTCCAATTCGCCAGAATGAAAAACTTATCTAAGAAAAACATTGATTGAATTAAAGTAGTTGAGTACTTGGCAAATTGTTTTACAAAATGATGCAGGGCTTTTTATATCCACAGCCTTTTGTGGAATACTTAAGGTATTTTACATTTTTGGTGCCAAATTTGCACAATTCTGGACATGGTTAAACATCAAAATTTAAATACATGCTGAATAAAAACTCTGTTTTATCACAGCTCAGTGTAGGTTTGGGCAATATAAGAAAGCCAAGAGGGCTGCTTTATTTTTACTTTCTGCAGACAGAAAAAAAGAATCTCTTTTTATGAATTCTTATGAAATGAACTCGATTTCTGAGAAGACTACAAATTGACTATATTCTTATGAGCTGGTCAATTATTTATTATTTGAATCTTTTTACTGTTTGTGAGCCATTCATACAATAATGCCAACAACTGTCCGTGAGCTGTTTTGAATACTTGCCAAGTGCTTTGGAGAAAACCTCACTATTTCAGAAGTGCTGTAATATTTGGCCAGTCAAATCTGCTGAGTGACTGGAATGGGGTACTTCATTGACTATCATTAATATTGGAGGATAGAGCTGAAACCTATTTGCTTTTCCAAGCTTGTCTGTGATTCCTAACCAGTAAATTGCTCATGAATTATTCATGTTGTGTAGCTGAAATTCTATCATATGATTGGGCTTCTGGCAGAGTTTCATAGTTATTCAGCAAGCAATAGGTGAAAGCAGTAAATGGATTTCAAATAACAGGTACCTTAATAACAGCTTCTTTATGCATGAGTATCCTAAATCTTGTAACTGGAAAATTTACTAAGGCAATCATGTAAAGATACAGAAAAATTGAATAAAACATTTGGCAATAAATTTTGACATTTTTGAATAAAACATTTGGCAATAAATTTTGACATTTTTCTAGAAATGACCTTTTCTTCCTATATAATTTTAAGAGCTGCATTTTTTTTCCTCCCTGCATAATATCTGTACTGGTCTTCCAGTCCTCCTGCAGCTGAGCAGAACATCACTAAAAATGTGAAGCTGGCAGCAGTTTTCCAAGAGTTCTCTGCACAAAACCACATACATTTATCTGAATGTTCATGAAGAGTATGTACAAAGAATGACAAAGAGAAAATGGCTAAATCAAATAGTTGCATATTTTGTAGTACTCGACCAGCTCTTACCCTGCTGAATATCACTTCATGAGTTTCATACAAGGAGAAAACTGTTAAAAGTCAATTTGCTGCATGTAGCTGAAATTTATTAATTTAGTAATGATTGGTTAGCAATGTATTTTCTGTTGCATTCTGAAGTGGAGATAGGTAGTCTGCTGAATACAATCTTAGGAAAAGAATTCAAAGCCTCAGTTTGACTTCATTAATCTTAGATATTTTTTTTTCCTTAAGATTTTGATTGTTTCATCTTATGTTTCCATGACACAGGAAAAGAAAAAGCATTCTCTTAAAGCATATTTCATTGACATGCATATAGAGTTAGTTTGTATTCAGTGGCTTTAAGGAACAGAAAGTATAAACAAATGAAAAAATAAGTCAAAATGCCTTCTTGAGTGAGATGAATAGTAAGCAGGGCTTCTAAATTACTCAGAGTAGCAAGAAATAACCTTATGTACATTGTATTGAATATTGACTAGAGATTAGTTGAAATAAAAGAAGCATTTACCTTAAAAATAGAATAACTTCATAGAGGAATCAAATAACTTGATTTGCTTTTTAAGTCAGCCAAACTCAGAAATAGATTTAAACCACTAGTGAATATGAATATATCTGTAGAATCATCAATAAATTCAGTGGTGTTAGATTAAAGGGAGTTTATAAAATACAAAGAAAAATGAAGGAGTTCAATTTCTAGGATACAATATCTTTGTTAACTAATGATAAATTTGATTCCTGTATAAATATTGTGATATGTTTATCAGTAAAGAAATTAATACAATTTTGTTACATTTTATTTATTATTAAGTCTGTTAAGAGAGTTCATAGTTGGCAATTTCAAAGACTCATATGAAAAACTCCTGAGATTGGCTAGAAAGTAAAGTAACCTTAATGAAAGTTCTATGTGATACTGCATATGGATTTAGGTGAATGGATGAAGCTTTTTGCTTATCTGTTAGTAAAAGATATGCGATAAAGAGATAGTGCAGCCTTTCTGCATGGACTTGTCATTCCTTGTTGTGCATGCATGTATTCTTACTATGCATGCATAGTTTCAGACACTTTTATGTTGTCTTACCCTCATGCCTTCAAATCGTGACAAAGCTCTTAGAGGTCTCAAAGCTCTTAGTGTCCTAAGGGACTTAATGGCACCAAGTTCAGAGTAACCCAATGCATTTGCTGTTAAGCTAACCAAAGAGACCTATATGAAAACAGGAAAGTAAAAATTATTATATTGTACATTTTCCTTTACATACCATAGATGTGAGATATACACTTCGTTAGAAGATTCTAATTTTGGATCACTTTCTTCAGGAATAGGGAGTCTTTCAAGTAAAAAAAAAAAGAAGAAGAAAGAAGCAATATGAAAGAAGAATATGTAAACAAACTAAAATATCATAAGATAACTAATATCTGGAAACATTAGTACTTCTGAATTTCATCCTTTGTTACTGATCTGAGGACATTTAAAACCACAAAAACCGAATTAAATGAATATTTCCTTTTTATCAATGTAGATATTTGTCTGGTTTTTTCTTTACAATACAGTTGGGATCAACAATTGTGGTTGATAATGTCATTTTATTGCTCACAGCTGAAAGGGAAGTGATTGAAGTTTGTGTTAAACTACACATGGGTCACAGAACAACATTGCTTCTCTGAAAATTGGTAAAAAAATTGGTAAAAAGGATTAATTTTGCTATAGACAGTTATACTGACTAATCATTTTGCCTGACTGATGAAATTACGTGCCTTACAAGCTGATATTAACCCGGACTATGCTGCTTCTAAGACCTTAGAAGAACAGTTCCATAGGTGGAAGAATTTGACAGGCCTTTAAATATTTCATGTCCCTATATTACCTCACTGTGAAATACCACATTCTGCACATTTGCTGTGGCTCCTGTCCAAAATACTACCTTCTGTTTGTTTCCCATTTCCCCTAAATGTTCCCTCATTATGCTGTTCTTATACCTTAATTATTTATTGGGCCGAAAATAGCATAATGTTCTCATGTACTCTTTCATTATAAAACACAATGTATCAGGTAAAAAGAACTCTAGGACTGTGGTCATATTTAAAAACAAGAGCTATATATATATATGTGAATTTTTTAGTTTTTAAAAGTTAATAGATTTTCTGAACTTTTCAGCAGCTCTAGCAACCACAAAACTTGGTTCCTTTGAAATCTAAATTTCTTTTTCCAGCACATTCATCATATCACTGAAAACTTTCATGCTGCCATAATCTAAAGGAAAATTAAAGAAAATATCCACATGTGTAAATCCAGTATTTATCATTAACTTATTCAGACACTTGAATATGTACTATACCTTCACATAATGATGTATTCACATTTTCACATTCACAAGATGGTTTTTTGGGATATTATGATTTAGATAAGGTCAAATATTAGAGAAAAATTAGTTTAGAAAATGAACAGCTGCTACTGCTTGCAAGCTTGTTCAAGCTTCTTTGTTGTAGGTGTCACTGAGGTACCCATTTTGAGAATTTCAATACTCAAGAGCAAAGTGTTTTCTGAGGGAGGGTACTTTATTTGTATGAAACATGGTTATCTGTAGCTGTATAGGTGAAGTTGAATCCTAGATATATTTAAACTACAACGTACACAAATTAAAAATGTTTTCAACACCCATATAAAAACAAAAAACCAAATAAACCAAAACACCTGAAGAAAATTAATTGCTCTGATGCTCTGATTAGTCCTTGTATGACGGGAACGCATTGAGAAAATGTTGGATTTTTGGTAATACTCTGGGACGATAAATTCTTATAAAGTTCTCTTTTTGTCTGTTAAGTTTACATTCCTAAGTCATTGAAACCAGGAAAAAAAGAATTTTAACTTTAAAACTGATCTTGTTTAATACTTGGGTTTTGTATATGTTTTACCAGAAATTACTGTCTTGAAAATATAGTGAGCGATTCTGGTTTTGTGACTTTGTAAAACATAGTATTTGAGGTTCATCCACAGAAGTTCATGAACTGCAGAAACAGTATGCATTCCTGCACAATGGTGGTTTTTTTCCCAGAGGGTAAACTTGGGATACTCTTAAATGCTCCATAATTATCAATGCATCAAGAAATGTTCTCTCCTATTATACAGCACAGTACCATACAGCTAGAACTATGAGATAACCCTTGCAGCAAAGATTTCAAACATGCCTGTGAAGACTGCAAGCTCAGTAGTATTTATTGGACTTCAATGCTAATTAAATCACACTACTAGTGCTAGATATATATCTTGCTTTCCTTGTGGAGCCCTAATTTATCCATATGCTGAAATTTGTGCACATGATGTTAATTTTCTTGCCAGAGGAGTTTTAATTGAGATGGTTGTCTGATGTCTGGTCTGATCAGACAACCATCTAAATGCTGGATTCAACCTAAAATTGAAAAGTAAAGTAGTTGGCATTAATAGATATTATGTCTGCAGAGAAAATAAGTTTAAAAACTATCAGATACATATAAAAGTGTCACCGAGGAAATGCACTACATACATCGACAATCAGGAAATCCAGCCAGCACCAGGCATTAGTAAAATACGTTTGGTAGCCATAGGCCACCCACTTCAGAAGCATTTCCAGAATGAAGATGTAAGTGAAGACCTTGTCAGCATATTCCAGCATGGTCTTGATAGTTTTACGTTGTTCAATATATATGTCTTCAAAAGCCTGTGAGTATAAACATTGAAAGATATGTTACATTTTGTTATTGCACATACTTCAGGTTGTAACACAACAAACCAAAAAAAGCAACAAAAAAAGGAAATAATCTTCAAGAAAAGGCAAGGGTATGTCATTTCTATTTAATGCTTCTTTTTCTGATAATTCAGTATGTACCTGTTTTTTTCCCTATTGAAATATATTTTCCAGCTCTCACAGGAGGAAGAAGCAGATATTACACAGCAACCACTCCACTGGTCAGAAATATTTTAAAAGTTATTTATTTATTGGTGATAGTGAATTATTATTCTCAGATCATATTCCATAGTGACAAATAGAATTGTTTCTTCCAAGTGTTGTGCCTGAACTGAATTCTATTGAGATAATTCAGCTTGTACGTAGGTAGACCCAACTTCAAAATCCAGGGTCACAGCTCTAAAATTTTCAGTACAATGACAATACAATCTACCTTTTGTTTTTCAGTCCTCTGGCTTCCTGAAAAATTTAAGTTATAAATCTTAAAATAAGTTCTTCCTTTCTTAAAAAAATTATCTACCTAAATCAATTACCTGCTTTATTAGTCACATTTTATGAGATATATAAAATTTCTGAACTCCTTGCTATGTTATTTCCACTTTTTGTATTCTCATTTTTAGGCAATTAAAAAAAATAGCTCCTGTTTTTCATAAATTCTTCAATTTTTTTTCCCATAATTGCCTTTAAATTTCAATTATGCTATTATTTCTTATGGAGACTGATTCTATCAGGCTGAAAGAACTGGAATGATCTGCTAGCTTGCAAAGATTTGTGTATTTTTTGATATTAACATTCATTTCTACTCAGCCTGCTTTTGAACCACTTGACATCCACCATTTCACACGATTAGGGTTTGTATATCGGACATCAAGCTAAGGTCTGTGTAGTTCTGGTTACTCGCATCAGGCACTATGGTACCTGATATTCATGTATTCACTAAAAACGGGGAAGCCAGCACATGCCATTCCATTTTACAGGTGTGGTGATGCCAGAGGCTGAGCAGGCAGTGCTCCCAGCAGCAGCAGTGTGTCTGCTCCCTGCCTCTGCAGGCAGCTCACCCTGCCCTACTGCCACATTTCCTGGCGGTGATGACACTGAGATTTGTCTGGAGCGTGGCCTTGGAGTGAATATGGGGTACAGCGCTGGCAGACACAAAGAGACCTTTTCACTATCACAAAAGACTTTAAAGGGAGAGCACAGCTTCACATCTCCAGAGGCTTGGGCTAATCCATGGTCTTCGAAACGTTTTCACAAAATAAAGGTTCTCTGAATGACACACCTTAGGCTCACAAGCGAGGTACTAACACCATGGGATCCTGTCTTAAACTTCCTCTAATTACAGTAGTAGAAATTCACCTTTTTCAGATCTCCTTCCACTACTTTTCTCATTTAAATTCTTGTCACTGAAGATTTTCTCCACTTAGTTGTAGAACTAAAATTCAGTAGATTAAACTTGATCTTTTTTTTTTGTTATTTGGAGGAATTTAAATAACAGGGAAGGTGTCACATGGTATTGCATAAAAATTTTTTTGATGGTTGTGTTGATATTAGACCAAACAAAAGCAGAATAATTCTCAGAGATGTAGCTGAAACTAACGATAAGTATTATCATAAATTGCTAAGAGTATTAACAGTATTTTAAAGTGGTCTAATGAGCTTATAATACGATTTTGAAATACTAGTTTTTTATTTTGTAGGAAGTTAAGTGATTAACCAAAGGGTAATTAAATCTATCAGGGTAGATACTAGATATACTCTGCATTACCTTACAGCAAAGAGTTTGCCTAAGAAACTTCACCTCAGTGTGTTTATACAGGCTCACTTTAATTTACAATCTACAATTTCTTTATTCTTCATCATTATTTGTATTTTTGAAAAAAAAAAACCCTGTGTTTTATTGTTAAGGTTTTATTTCATTTATTGGTACAGATTTGTCATTGTTATGATTGTCTGTTCTTTATTCTGCCCTTGCATGTTTGTTAGAACAAATTCATGTTTTTGCAGAGGTCCCTTCAGTCTAGATGAGCAGGAGTCAGTAGAAGCAGAATAATGAGTGTGAATAATAAATTCTTATTCTTAGAAAGGAATCAAAAGAACCCACACAGTCTTAGCTTTTTTTGCTATTCTAGCACACAGCATTTATGGGACTGCATAAGCCAGCCCTGGCCCTTGCAAGGTGTTTTGAACTGTTTATGCCAATTTAGCTCCAAACACTCTAACAGTGACAGTCCTTTCTCCTGAGCTGCATCAGTAAACAGCAGTGAAAGGAGGGAGAACACCCAAATAAGAAAATCCAGTATGTTCTCTTCTTCACATGTTGTTTCTCTCTGCCTGAGCCATATCACTGCCACTTCCAGTTATGGAATTAGACTCTCTATAATTACTTATGTCTGGGGTTTTTTCTACATATTGTAGAAGAAACTATTTTTGCTATTTTTTCCAAGGCCCAAATATAATTTAGTTCTATCATTTGAAAAATTTGAATGGAAGTGTGTTAAGTTAAAACAGTGTTAGAAGAGACAATTCTAAGAAGTTTTCTGACAACATGGAAACGTTCTCTTCATGTTTTACTTACCAGTGCTCCACTACTGAGGAGAATCATAAAGACAATGAAAGTCTCAAACCAGTTGTGTTCAACAATCCTGAAGCAGGTTTTTCTAAGGTTCCACCACTGCTTTCCTCTCCCTTCTTCTATACTTACTTGACAGCACTTAAACCTTCTTACACAGCCTTTAGAACAGTGGATGTAATGAGAGGAGGAAAAAAGGGAGAGATTTTGTTGAGTTGCATTAATTTTGGTTATGCATTATTTTAATGATACAATGCTATTTTTACTTGGCAATTTAGTAAAAAACCCGATAGATTTCCACCTAGATAGCCTTTTTTTCCCAAGAAAAAAATAACACTGAGATAATTGGAATTTACTGTTAAATGAACAAGTGAGACGAATGTATTCCTCATTTATCAAGAAGTAAGGGTTCAATACAGTGCACACAAAAAAGATAAAAGTCCATCAAACATTAAGCCAAATTACAGAATACAAAGTAAGAGTTAAAATACACAAACTTATCCAAACATCAGGTAGGTTTACACAGTAACATATGGGCAAATTATATTAACCTATACTTCCTTTTGTTCCAGATACTCAATTCAGATAGTGTTGCATTCATCGCGTGAAAGAAATCTAAGCCTCTTATCTGAGTTCTGGCCTTTTCAGTACCAGCTAATTTCTCTAACTTGTGCCCCTAATTTATTTACACTTTTATGATTTAGCCGCTAACTTTTATGTAGAAAAATACTAGTAATAAATAATGGTATTTTCTGTGACAAATCCTAGACTGTTACATACTAACTCTTACAAGTTCAATGCAAATTTCTAAAGAATGATATGTTACCAGAAGTAATCCAACCTGACAATTGCATTTATTCTCCAATGCCTAAATCTAACTTTTGCTTACAGATACCAAAAATGGCATTTGTATCCTTATATTACTGTTTTAAAAAATATTTCTTCCCCCGCCCCTTCATATGCACACATCCATAAGGTTTCTCCCAAGGAAATGCCATTGGAAAAACATTTATGACCAGATTGTGGTTTTACGGAATTGTGGGCCAGCAGAAGGAAGAATGAAAGATGAAGGAGCCCACCAGGTGAGACTGTTCTTGCCCCAGGTAGCACACAAGGCTCTTCCTTCTCCTTTTGCTAATTTGTAGAAGATTCATTTAGCATTTTGCACAAGACCATCTAGGTGCAGTTTTTATTTATCCCTGAACAGCTGTTTTAGTAATGCATTTTAAAATGCTGTTTTAGTTTTAAAACTTTCTAAAGCACTTATATATCTGTGAAGAATATTTTTTAAATAGTGTGTTTATTATCTGTAACTAAACTCTGAAAGTACAGTAACATACCAAAATAAAACTTTCTATGCCATATTTATCTTATTTTAAAAATCAAGATACATTTCCACCAAAAGGTTTCCAATGCATAGTATAATTGTGGTATTTGTGTCCATATAACATATTATGGACTAAAAGAACTACTGCTAATAAGCAGAGCTTAAACACTAACAAAAGAGTAATATGATTGATAAACCTTAATACTTAACTTACACAGAAAACGTTTCTGTAATTCTAATAATAATTATTACTAGTGGTTTTCTTCCAAATACCTTCTGTGAAACAGGCCTCTGGCTCCTGGGCTTCTTCAGGTTCAGCTTCTGGTTGTTCCTCTGCAGGAAGTCCAATATCAACCGTGCTGCCTTCAGATGAACTAGATGAATTTAACTTCTGTAAAGGAAAGAAGCATCACAAATGCATAGTAAAAAATTTTAAGGTGAATATTATTTGATTCTGGAATAAGTAAATACATAAGTAAATTGTTGATAAACATCTGAGAAATTTATAGAGTGTGGTTTTCCTCCTGCACTGTAGGAATCTATTAAACAAAAGGTGTATCAGTAACAGATCATACTTCAAATAAAATGGTGCTTTAAACTGAAAAATGTGGGTAATGATGCTAAATCTGAGAAGACCACAACAAGCCATAAATCATAATGATCTCTTGACTTACACAGAAATAATGAAGCTTAAACAAATATACAGGAATTTGTAGTGTCTACTGAAAATCATGTAAGAGTCTAAAATAAACTACATAAATGGCTACATAAAGAGGAATGAGGGGAAAAAGCAGAGAAGGCCATACATCAGAAGTTAGTCAATCCAGATTAAAATTTCTGGAAGTCTAGCTCAGAGTAAAGCAGAATACAATAAGCATACAATAAGGATGAGGTAGTTTAAGTCCATAAAAAAATCAGATTGTGTTTTATCAACAAGTTTTCAACAACATGATGAGCATAAAGAGAGAAGCATAAGATGGAAACCAAGTTAAAAAAAAAAAAAAAAAAGGGAAAAAAATGCACTTCAGCTTATTCTCATCCTATAAATCCAAAACCTTTTGCAACACATGCAGCTGGAAGTTGGTTGCAATCTTTCTCTTTGGTATTGTAGCTAAAACTTGGGCAAAATTGTGAAGGAAATATATTTAAATATGTATGGCTAAACAAAATAATGGAACAACTGCAATGTAGACCACTGAGTCTAACTATAAACTCAGCACTTCTAAGACCACCACTAAACCATGGCCACAGATGCCACATCTTTTAAATACCTTCAGGTATGACAATTTAACCACTTCCTTGGGCAGCCTATTCCACTACTTGACAATCCTGTCAGTGGAGGAATTTTCCCCAATATCTAATCTAAACCACCCATAGTGCAACTTGAGGCCATTTCCTCATCCTGTCTGTTCATACTTGGGAAAAGCCTGATCCCCACCTCACTACAACCTCCTCTCCTCCTGGTTCATCAGTGCTAGGTGGCAGCAGGCCTTATAGTGTTAAGGACAACAAAATCCCAAACACTAACAGCAAAGTTCTTATTAAAGCAGTGGTAGTGATAAGTCAGAAGTGTCACAGTACTTTTTTAATGGGATAAAAGGTAACCCTGTTCCTACATGCAGCAGCACATCAGCAGACAACTATTCAGTTGAAAACTTGTTTCAGGAGAAACATCAATTCTGCATTGGTCAGTCAAAAGCCAGGTGGTGGCTCCCTGTTCAACTGTCTGCTCTGTGATGGCTTGGAAGACTGGACTGGACAGCATGAAGGTATTTGTGGAGAGTAGACAAGTCATTGTTTTCCTCTAAAGGATCTTTGTTTAAATGTTTTATTTTGAAATTCTTCATGCTGGGGGTGGTTCATAATGTGCTGAAAGAAATTTCAAGAACCTTTATTGTAGCAGTGGTTCATAAACATAAGTCAATTTAATTATAGACATTTTAGCTAATATTTAACAGGAAAAGAATTATAAATGTTTCAGATATTAATTAGGAAATGGGAACAACATTGTTTCTGAAATAAGCTGATATGGGAAGAGGCTGTTTTGTACAGGTCTCCTTTCTTGGAGGAGGATCCAAAAATTGCACTTAGCTTAACACTGAGTTTTTGCTGAAAGCACTAGAGGGCTGTTACACACACTGAAAGGATAGTGGTAAAGAATTCAGCTACCCTAAAATTTGGTGCCTGAAGCATACTTTGAGCAATACAACAGTAGGACAGAAGGGGGAAGATGAGTCATTCTGTAAAGAAACTGCATTGCTACCAGAATGGGAACTGGCTGTTTAAGGCTGAGGTTTCTCAAGTGAGAAAACTAATATTGTTAAGTGTCTGAAAAGGTAATTTTCTGTTTTGACTAAAATGGCAACAAAATAAGTCATTGAAGGTATAGTTGTTTTGCAAATTCTGTCATGGAATCAATTAAAATTATTTTGCTGAAATAGCCACATACAAAAAGTTACGTAATGGAACTGTTATAGCCTTAATATGTTTTTAAAAATTATAGTTCTCAAAAAGGCTTTATATCAATAGTCTGCTTTAGCTTCCTTCAGCAACAGTAGATATTTTCATCTGTTGGTACTTCTAAATTTTAACAACCAAGTGAATTTGAAGTATATGGAGAGTCTATGTTTAAGACTTCTTTTTATGGGAATCCAGGTCTAGAAGAGCTGACAATTTTAAAATATAAAAATTCATATGTCTAAAGGAGTTACATAAACTATCTAGATGTTTTCTGGTCTACATCTGCTTTTTCAAGAGGCAGTGAGAAGGTGTATCACATTCCTCATGGGACCCTTGCCACAGAAGATAAATAAAAAATTCTGGTGGAATAACACTGCAGCTAAGGCAGCTACAAGATGCTACAACTACCATGTGGAGCATACATAGTTTTATGGATTAGCTGAGTCTCCCATTACCTGGCCTCTTATCACCTCTTGGAGGCTATAATTTTTAACTCTTTCTCACACTTTCGTTAGTCAAGAATTAAGTCCTTTATACACTCATTTATGCCCATCTATGAAGAAGTGTCAAAATAAAATATTAAGAATTGAATACATGGCTTATGAAAAGTAAAACAAAAAACCCCAAGCAATCAAACAAAATCCGACATATCAAAGACCCTTAAAAGATCAGAGAGAAATGCAAAAAAAATCTAAATACCTCTTTGCTTTCTTCCAGGTCTGATTCACTACTAAATTCTTCTGTGTTTAGATTTTCAAAGTCAGATTCACCCACAGCAATGGGCACTGTCACAGTGAGACTTGGGTTGTTTATGAACGACATGTAATCACTCTCATCAATTATGTATTTTTCCACACTGCTGCCTGTACCTATACCACTGGTGGTTCCATTTGCATCTTTAATGTAGTCATGGTCCTTGCTTAGTTCCACAGTTGTATGGTTAGAAATACAGCTATTTTTGTTGTTTAAATCTTCAAGTGGCTTGATTTCATCTAAAGCTTTCTGTTTTTTAACAAAAGCTTTCTGAATGAATTCACGTGCTTTTCTCTTCACATAATCTATGCCTTTCTGCATTCTTGCCACAGCAATCTGGAGATTGTTCATTTCATTATCATCATCTGTCACGGCAAGGTTGTCTGCACTAAATGAGCTCAGCAGCAAGGCCAAAAATAGATTCAATACCTGCAGAAAGATTTACAAAAAGATGTTCTAGACTTTATTAAGAAAAACAACATTTATTTTATTAAAACATGTCCTATTAATGACATCAAAGACTGAAATCCTAGTAACTGACCATAACCAAAAAAGTACCCTCAAAACATTTTCTGTTCTCCATAAAACCAAGCTGATTTCACTTAGCTTAGGTTCTGATCACTATTCAAAAATATTTGTACAATTGACTAATATCTGTAAATGTGTCTTTAAGTCCCCACATTATATAAATATTTTGCTGTCATAGCTTATAATCTAAAAATGGAGCTATCAAACTAGCTGTTCAGCATCATTAAAAAGTTTAATTTATCCCATCACACAACAAAGATTAGATTATTCAGGTGACTAATCATATGGTGTAAATAACAACAACAACAAAAAAAACCCCACAGCAAACGGTTTATAAAAAGCCCATAAACTAAAATTATTTGGAGCACAAAATATTTTCAAAGGCCAAAAGACAAACTATTTGCATTCTTAAGTGCCCACTCTGACATTCTTAGGATTTTGACATGGCAGAATATTTTGTTCTCTATCCAAAAAAGCTCTTAAGCTCAACTTTAAGCATTTTTTGAAACCACCTGCTTAAATGCTTTGTTGAAGCAGAGCCAGAGCACTTAGTTCACTTCAGGACTGAGACCACGCTCTTGCCAAATAATTTTTTTGTTAACACTTTGGTTACATACCACTAGATTTCCAATCACCATGACCATCATGAAGACTGTAAGGCACATGGCTTGGCCAGCAACCTCCATGCAGTCCCACATGGTTTCTATCCATTCTCCACACAGCACTCGGAATACAATCAGGAAAGAGTGGAAAAAATCTTGCATGTGCCAGCGAGGAAGCACACAGTCACTTGCAATCTTGCAGACACATTCCTTGTAGTTTTTCCCAAACAGCTGCATCCCAACCACAGCAAAAATGAACACAATGATGGCCAGCACCAGGGTCAGATTCCCCAGAGCCCCCACGGAATTACCAATGATTTTTATCAGCATATTTAATGTTGGCCAAGATTTTGCCAGTTTGAAAACTCGTAACTGGAAAGAAAGAAAAATATTGTTGAGAGAACCAGAAAGACACAGGGATATTTTAACATTAATTCATGGAAGGATACTGATGCAAACTATGCCTTTAGTTGGACTATTCAGAGGGTATCATCTTCTCTAAAAGCATGAAGATGGAAGTTTCCCTCAGAAAAATTTGTAAAATTGTAATCTGATATTCTCAAAGCATAGCTTTTACTGAAGACCAAAGAAGCTACTGATTTGAACTTGAAATCTAGGGTTCACCTGCTAAAATAATCTGGACAACTTTTCAACTAGTATGTACAGTGATCTATTCCTGTGATTCTAATCAGAGCATAATACCTCCAGTGAGTCAATTTATTTCTGCATAGAGGGATGTTTAAAGTGTGTATATACAATGGATACATTGGAAATAGCCCCAGGGCACCCACTGCTATCTGTTTGGATCCCTATCAATTCCCATTGAAGACTGTAAGATAGCACAATTAGTAAGTATTTGAGCTAATGAAACTGTCCTCAGGATCAGTATCATGGCAAGCATCAAGCAAATTTTTAAGACAAAAATAAAATTATTTTAATGAAGCCACATTGAAAAATCAGTACGACTGAAATATATTTACCAATCTGAATGATCGAAGAACTGATAGTCCTTCCACATCTGCAAGACCAAGTTCAACCAAGCTAAGGGTTACAATAAAACCATCAAAAATATTCCAGCCTTCCTGGAAATAATAGTAAGGGTCCATTGCAATTATCTTGAGAAACATTTCTGCTGTGAAGATTCCAGTGAAGACCTGAGTTCAAACGGCAGTTTGTTATTTCATGGTGAAACATAATACTCCAGATCTAGTTGTTGTCTAGGTTTTTAATTCAAGTTATGTCTTATCCAAAAGCTACACTGAAATTTTTTTGCATTTACTGTAGTGATTTATTATGCCCACCTTCCCTTAACAAGTGTCAGACAACCAGGTAATTTTTCTATTAATTACATTTTATATCAAGTGAATTACATAAACTTCTGGTTTATAACATTTAAAATGTAATTTCAACTCTCTAAGGATATGGACTTTCTCATGTACTGTATAAACAATTCCCCAAATTTGATTTTCAGAACATAAACCAGAATGCTTTCCAAGAAACATGGTATAGCTCTTTCTTGGTATACAAATTACAAATGAGGCCAAATCTAAGACTACAGGGGGGCAGCTTCTTGCCTGCTATGACCTGCCATTCTGTTCAACAGAGCTGTGATTATTTACACCAGATGAATAAATGGTATATTATAATGTATTTCAGTTGATCCAGCAGCTGAGATACTTTATAATGTACTAAGGTACAACAGTTTCCTGAAGCTGAGTAACTTCTGCCTGGGTGTGCCCAGTAAGTTCAGCAAAACTGGTTGGCTCAAACACTTCAATGACAGGAATAAAGGAGTATTTAAGAATGCATTTTAAACAAAGTGCTGCTGGTAGTGGTTTCTCGTCACGAGTTTCTATGCTGAATGAAGTGGGAATTATATTTAAGACCCACCAAAGTAATAACCCTGAGTAGCTTCCAGAGAAGTCTTAGGAGAATGTCTTTTAGGATAGGAATGTACTAAAGCCACCATTATAAACTGTTTGAGCCCTGCTCAAATGCTTTTTGAAATGCTTTTTTGTTGTTGTTCAGGGATTTTTTTTTTTTTTTTTTTTTTGGATAACCTATTTTCCAGCAAGCTGAAAAGAAAATAGGACAGCTAAAGAGAATAATAACCTAAGTGGGATATTCAGGAGACAGGAAAGAAGAGTCTGACTTGCTCTGCCTAGGAACACCAATACTCAAGGTAGATTGTTACAGTCTTTAAATACACTCTAGATACAAACACTAGAGAGGGAAAGGTTACCAATTTTTAAGATACAAGATTAGAAACCCTGAGAAAGACATAGGAATGATACAGTTTGAAATGTTGACTTAGGTTCCTAACAATCAGAATGGCACAAGGAGCTTTAAACTGGAACTACTGGAGCAGGCAGCCTCTGAGATCCTCTATTACAGATGGGGTTTATGTCAAGGAGCCTAAAACTGAAAGAATAGGGTGCTTATAGACAGGTTTTCTCACACTCTCTTTTTAGTCAGAGGCGCACCAAAATTTATATGGAATTTTCTCAGTTGGAAAACAAACCTATAAAATGCTACACTACAAGATTTTACATTTTATTAGGAAACAAAGGTTCAGCATTTCCCTTATTTTAAGTATATGAAAATCAGCTGTACAACATTCTATTCATTCTCTCGCCTAAATTCTATAGTTATTTACACAATCTATTTGTTTCTCATTACAAAACAAGGGTTATTAAAAATGACATTATAAGAAATCAATTCTTAAAGCAAGAGATAAAGTAGGACTGTAGCTGCAGATATTTCTATGTGATCAAACCTGTCAGTTCAAAAGCATGAGAGCTACAAAAAGTTAACTCATGAAATCTTTAATAATTTATCTTTTTGAATCAGAGAGAAAGGGAGAAAATACAGCTGACAACATGAGGAAAATAAATCTTACTTATTATCAGAGGATAAAAACAATAAAAAATAGGAGAAGAAAAAGTACTGCGGAGTGTTTTTTACATAAAGCAGAGAAAGAAAACAATCCACTTATCCATATAAAAAGACTTTTGCATGAGAAAATTCTAGAAATGCTTTAAAAGTGATCTTTTATCTATTGAAAGTTTCTGCTCAGGAAAGAGCAATTAAAACATATTCATAATTTAGAGATTTGTATTGTATTGATTAAGAAACTAACACTGCATTTACTTACATAGCGTCTCTTTCATGGAAGCAAGGCATTTCTTGCTTTAGTAGTTACACAAATCAAACTCTGCTTAAGATAGACTTTACTTAATGTAGCATTGGAGCCAAATTTTAAATTTTTAATTAGGTTTTGCCGAACACAACATATATTGATTTTACAGTATCCTAAGCTATATGAGTCAGGGCTGACAGTTCCAAAAATGTTCTGATACTTATATCTGAAGACCAATAAATATCCAAAAAGGTGTTTAAGCTTTTTCTTTCTGTTATTACAGGCATATTTCCTTCCAAATCATGAACATAAAACCCCAACAAACTTACCAGATTTCCAACTGAAAGTACATTTTCGAATTCGCTGGTCATCGGATAATGTTCCATAGCCATAAAGAGTGTATTTAAAACAATGCAAATTGTAATAGCCAGGTCAACAAATGGGTCCATTACCACTAAGTTGACAATATGCTTAACTTTTAGCCAATGTGGACTGCAGTCCCAGATCAAGAAAATATTTGCGAATTTATACCAACATGGTGGACATTTCTGTCTCGATTCTTCAAGTTCTGTGGGGAAAAAAAAGTTTATATATGTAACTATGTGATTTTTCTAACATTCCTCATTCCAATAGGAATTGTACAGGTCAAGTTTTCAGTGTGTAGTGGTACTGATTAACCTTCTTTAGGCTCCCATTCCACAGGGCTTTTAAGGAAAGTCTTTTAAAATTGCAATCAAATATATTTGCTATGTCCAAAGTCTATCTGTCAAGCACAACTTCTTTGTATCCCAATCACTATGCTAATCAGCATCAATTTATGCATCCGTTTGTATTATGTATTTAATTTTTCCTTGATTACACTTCAGCTTGTTTCTCCCACCGACTGTTCTTGTATGTAAATATTTTTATTCTGAAATTTGTAGCATTCAGGTGAAAATTTTCATTCCAAATTAAAAAAAAGCCCACATTTTGATCACCTAGAATAGCTTTACAAAATAACTGAATAAATATAACTGCAAAAATGTATATATATTTTAAGAATAGTTGCATATGTTTGAAAAATGTTCACTGGCATTTTTGTGTCCAATAATACATTTTTAATTATTATGCATAAGCATCCATTCAGTTATGACCATGCACATGAGTTAGATGATGACAAAACAATGAGATAGAAATGCTTCCTTATGTAATAACTTTAATGCTTAGTTATGTAATAACCTTAATAAGTAAAGAGTTTTGAGTTTACTGATAAATATGTGTCAGTTTGTTGGACGTTATCTATACTTAAGCTATTTTAAATCTGTTTTCAAGTTTCAACTCAAATTTTCAGAAATCCATTGGAAAAACAGGATTAAATATTAAGCTATGCATAGCACACACCTTCCACAGTGTTTGTGAGGATGCTAGCAATACTCATGGCTCTTTCCCTTAAAGCGGGATCTTCCAGGAAGTCCATAGAAATGTGAAAAGAACCTGATATTCTCTTCCTCACTTCTGGTTCTGTCGTGGTGCCCTATGCAGAGAACGACAATAGGTGAGACCACGTTGAAGAAACAACCAGAGAAGCAAATACTACATCAGCCTGTTAGTAGTGTCTTAGCTTGGACTCGTGCTCCGTGCACTTCATATTTCACCATGTCGGACTTTTATTACTTTTCAGTACCTTTTAAATAATTTTCGAAAGGCATTAGGTACCCACAGTTCAAGATTGAGACAGAATTTATTTCTTAATTTTTGCATTTTTTTTCTTCAAAATATGAAAAGTCTTTAAACATTTAATGAAATTTAAACAAATGGAAAAGGATTGAGTTCAAAATATTGCACAAAATTTTGCAAACTGTAATTTTTTTTCCTTGCTCATGCTGATAGAATATTCTGGGATCTGTAATATAATAGCCTTTTCCCCTAACTGAACTGTAGCAAGTAAGAAAAGTCTGACTTCCTCATGCTTCCTCATGCTAGTTTTTTTTTGCAGTCTGAGTAGACAAATTCTAAGCAAGAAATTTTTTTGAGACATTTTCTCTTACCTTGTGTATGGTAAGAGAATGGCAGCAATATGTGCTGCACATATGTTCACACAGACATTTGCACTTTTGGAAGTATGTATTGAACTGCTACCTTCCAATGAACTATCTGTTGTCTATACTGCAATATTCCACCAGAAATGGATGGAAAATATATAGAAATGAGATATAAATGGTAAGAAGGAATTGATGACTTCCTTATGTTTTTAACCAGGCTGATAAGGAAGAATAATATCAAAATTAACTACCAATGCTAATTTTGATAGTGGTAATACAGCATCATATTGATTGCAGTTATATAATATTTTTGTATGGTATTCTCCGTTGTATGCCAATATATTGTATTATATTATAATATATCAAAATATAATATGTCTACCATAGCTAGATGGACCTTCAGATCAGGTAAAGAAAAGTATGGCACAGTAATACAGTGAAGCATAGCATTTTTATGAATGTGAATGTTATTTTTTTTTAATTGGAAACTGTGACTTGCATTTGTTAGTTATGAGAATCTTTGTAAGTAAATGCTTAGGTTGCAAACCTATCTTAGCTATTTTTTTTAGTAAAGATTTTACAAGATGCAGGAGCATTCACAGCTTGACCAACCAGGAAGCATTGCCAAGGGTTCCATTCTGTAGAAAACACTGGCTGGTGCAGTAAGGAAAGGCCACCATGCCTAAGCTATTTAAAACTTTCTTACATTGTCATCAGTAGCTGGTTTATCTATTATCACCTCTGGCAGAAGCTGTCCAACAGGCGATGTAGGAACAGATGGTCCACCAACCAGGGAAACCACCCCATTGCAATCCACGGTGCTGTGCATCTTCCCATTCACTGGAAACACTGCCAGCATCCTGGATGACCTACTGGCCTGGCTAATGTTACTGTTGCGCCGTTCGCCATGTCTGCGTGGCACGAAGAGAGAATCCCTTCTACTGTCATTGTCTTCGAAAGTGCTGTGCTCATCATCAGCAAAGTCGTTTTCTGATCCTACATCCTTTGCTCGACCTCTGAAGCTGAAAAGACTTGTTCTGCTGTTGCGCCTTGGGGAAAACAGGGAGCCACGAATGCTCAGCAAAGACTGCAGGCAAACAAAATATGTGAGTATTAGCTGAAGTCCTCAAAGTTAGCATTGTTATTAGATTAGCATTGGTTTTTTTTTTTTTTTTTTTTTTTTTTTTTTTTTTTTTTTTAATGAGAGTAACTATTTTACCCAGAAGCTACATGCTGCTGTGAAAATTTTGCATGTGTTTCATTAGAGATATATTTTACAGATAGAACTATCACTGTTCATGGATTCTTAAGACAAAATCAGTACTGAACACTCCTTTTTCAGCTAAAGTTGCCATATAGATTAGTTGCTTAATTCCCACCAAGAAAAAGAGGAAGTCCATACATTCACTTTTTTTCATGTATTAAGCATCTTGCCCATAGTGAACAAACATTGGTTCAAACATCATTGAAACAAGAGGAAAATGCGAGGCTATTATAACAGAAAAATACTGTAGCATTTTAACAAGTCTACGTAATATATAAGCATGCTAAAAGAAACCCTACATAATCAATCAGAGAATATTTTATTATTATTTTTAAATAATCCTCTTAGACAAACAGAGATATGAGGTTCCATTTAATTCTCAGGGTTTTTTCTACAAGGCAATCTAAAAATTTCTACAAAGCAGCTGGAGTACTTCCTCTCAAGCACAAGCAACACTAATTAAGTTAATAAAAGTATTAGTATTTCCTTTGTTTATGCAACAGCATCGCATTACTGTACTTTAGGAAGACTAAAGTAGTTTTGCAACAGCCTATGATGCTTTAAAAATATGCCAAAAAAACCCACTACAGGCAATACCTGATGTGGAGAGGAATACTTCTTTTCATATGTCAGTCTATTGCCTTCAATAGACAATCGGAAACCTTTCCTTCTGATGCTGTCTTCTGATTCAGACTTGTGAAATTCATCTTCATCTTTTTCCTCTCCTCCAGACTGTTCTTTCTGTTTCCTTTTTTTCCTTCTATTTCTCCTCTCTTTTGCACTCTTTGAGCTCAATTTTGATGCATCTGAGGAACTTTCTGAGAGCCCTCCTGCTTCTCCTCCAGCACTGGGCTCCCTGGACTCTGCAGATGCTGTTACTGCTGCTGCTGCCACCGCTGCTGCCTGCCATGATGAAGAAGGAATTTATGTAAATTCCAAACCGTGACAAAATGTTTTCCTTTCTTTAATTTATTTATACATAATTTCTACTCGGTAAGTGCCAGATCTTAACACTTCCTACAGGCTATCCTTTCCCTAGGTTTTTCTCCTATTATTATTAATCAGTTGACTCAAGATATGTGTTGGTCACAGACTTCTCTCATCCTTCATGAGTGAATTTTAAATGCAGAAGTCTACCAGACTGTGTTAATGACACTAGACCAGAAAAATATAGTGAATAACCTGTACCTAGTTGTACGTATTCCTTCTTGATGGCTGAATCATTCAAAATACCCTTCTTCAGTGCAGAACAGAACACCTCTGAGCTAGCTCTGTCATTGAAAGACCAACAGAGTGCTTTATATCTCCAATTTCAGAAAGCAGAAGTTGAATATCTCTAGTAAACTCACTTCCTTACAGTTCTGCATTACTACACCATAAATGATACCTGGGCTGCTTCCTGTTGCTTCTTCAGTTGTTCCAGCATCTGCTGAAATTCTGCCTCTTTCTGCTCTGCTTCTTCCAGGGTTGCTTGATTCTGTTCTTCGTAGGCCATGGCGACCACAGCCAGGATCAGGTTTATCAGATAGAAAGAGCCCAGAAAAATCACCAGAACAAAAAATATCATGTATGTCTTCCCAGCAGCACGAAGAGTCTGGAAATAGTAATACATTTATAAGCAAGTGTATTTTACCAGAAATTCTGATTTTCATATTGTTAAAATTCAGATAAGAAAATTGACTCTAGTCCTTTTACATCACTGATAGAAACATATTTGGTCTATTTTCATTAAAAATTTCTCACCAATTGATAAAGGTTTTCCCAGAAGTCCTGAGTCATTAGCCGAAACAGTGACAAAAAAGCCCAGCTGAAGGTGTCAAAACTTGTGTAGCCATAGTTGGGGTTTCTGCCAGCTTTCACACAAGTATATCCTTCTGGGCACTGCCTACAAAGACAAACTGGACATTACCTATTTAGTAATTTCAATATTATCATCTGGATGTTAGTGTACTCATATGTGCAGCCAGAACTGCAAAATAACATGCTTTGCCAGGTTTCCTCATCATGTACTGCTCTTCCTGTTACTTGTCAACCAGGCAGGAGCTATACTAACACTATATTACTCATTTGTCATGCAAACATCCAGTTTACCTGACCAATCCACTGAGCTCTGATCAGGAACACAAATCCTAAACACAGTGTAAAAGGCTTTCTAATGTGAAGGGAAGTGGTCACTCAAAATAAGCCCCACTCGAACTGCCTGTCTATGGAACATGGATCTCATTTCTACACAGTGCAATAATATGATGAAATTCGGTCTTACCCAGCATCAGAGCTATTTCCACAAAGCAGAGCATCGTTTTGCCCTTCCAGAAAATAAAAATGACCTGTTTCAAAAAGAATTTTAAAAATTGTAAAATTCAAAATATAGCCAGTATCTCTAAAAGTTTTAAGGTAATTTCTGATCCAGTTTTAAACAAGCAGTGTTACTTTCTCAGCAGGACAACAACTTTATAGTAAATTATATTAAGAATTTCATTAAGCACTGTTGCTCACAGCACTCACTGCTAAAACGCCAAAATTTACTAAATATTCTGGCAAATGCTTCTGGGTGTGAATTCTCCCTTCTGTCTCACTGAACTAAATCACGCTTTGTTAAATAATGTATAGTTGTTTGTTAGAACAATTAAAATCTATCTGAAAAAATATTCTCTTCATTTCTTCAAAACTTTCTGATCAGTATTGCCAGGGGTTTCAGTTTGTTGCTCACAAGCACTTGTAATAGTTACCTTATATGTCAACCCTGCAAAAGCCCACCCAGCTGCCAGCAGCTGCCAGCAGCTCTGATGCTTATAGGTAGCCCACTGCAGTTGTAGCCCACTGACTGAATGAAGCCCACTGGCATACACCTAAATTTAACTCAGACATAATTACTGCAGTCACACCTTCTTAAGTAAGATATTAAGAGTACATGAAAAAATTATTGAACACCTTAGTAAAATAAATTGGGTAAGTTCCACCAAATCACCCTGTAACCAACCATCCTGTAGTCTGTACAGTAATGCCATAGTCGAAGGATTTTTTAGATGGTTTAAATAACAAAGACATTGACCTATCTCTTCTTACAAGAACAAAGAGATGAGCAAAACTTTGTGCTTATTAAGATTCATCTTGACTGTATCCTTGAGAAGTGTTTTTCTTTTCCTCCTCAAAGCAGATACCTAGAGTCTTGATTGCTAAAATCTTGATTTTGAAAGAATTATCACAGGAGAAGCTTCTCCTGTTATTGTATTGTTATTGTAATAACAATCTCCCATTCGGTCACAGGCATAAGGATGTTTTTTATACAGGGTCAGACCATTTCTGATGGAATCCAAAAGTATTGCCTCAGGCTGTCTGTAAGGACAGGGCAGGGACAATGGTGATGCTCCTCTGAGCACCTCCCTAGCTCGAACACTTCCGAATCGTAGCAGCTTCAGAATTAAGGTGGTACCTTTTTTACTTCCTGAGCAGATTTTAACCCCATGCTGGATTTCTTTTCTGTTTAACTGTCCTGCTAAATTCCCTTAAAATTATCTCCTTTGAAAATGAGTGCAGGTGAGTTTAAACTTGACTGCTGTGCTGCCCAAGCCAGGCTACTACAGACACTAATGAATTGTGAGTCTGAGGAGGTGTCACAAGCTGCTGGCTCAGCACATATTGGTTTGCTGCAAGAAGGGACACAGTACCTGGGCCAGCTGCATCACTCCATCCTGTGAGCAAAACTCACCATTTGGAAAAACGAGTCTAACCTGTATCTAGACCTTGTTCTGACACTTCACTCATTTTCAAAGGACTCATTTTCAGTGTCTAATGTTGCATCTGCATCTCACAGGGAACAACCTCCTGTGGTGTGCCAATTGCATAGCTCTGTGTGCGGCTGCTGTCGCTCTGGGCTGGTGTGCATTGCAGAGCTGCTCTGTGCTGAAACACGGCTGTAAACAGAAAGCTGACAGGATGCTGGCCACAGCTGACCCTCAGGAAGCAAACCTTGTTCTGCCTTATGTCAGCTAATCATGATTAAAACATGCTGGAACATAACAGCTTGTTGGGAAGAATTCAAACCTGCCTTGATATGGCTTACATGGAGCAGTCAGTCCTGATCAGCACTGCACCAGCTGAGCTGAACTGCTACAACAGGTCTGCACTCAGGTCCTGTGCTTCAGACAAGATGTGCTCTGCAAGGGTGCTGTACTTGCCAGCTCCACAGAAATTAAAGCCACACAGGCTTTCTCTGAGTGCACTGATGCTCTTGGGCAAGTGCTCAAAATGTTATCATGATAGGAAAATTTTTATAAGACACAAGCTGAGCAGAATATGTAGGGTACATGCCTCTACCTAGATGCAAAATTTTGAACTGTGTTTTACCAAAGTGAAGTGAAAAAAATCCCTCATTACATGAATAGTATAAGTTTGGCTCCTCTTTAATTGATTGAGAAAAACTCCCTGGTAGGTGAGCACCTAACTTTAAGCAAGAGTAAAACTGTTAGAGTAAGCACAGGGTGTAACATGAGAAGCACAGAGAATAATTGTTATTTCATAAAATAGATTGTGAGATGCTTTTTCTCAGAACAAAAAGGCTTATGGAAATCTTATTAAGACAAACCTCAGCTTATCTGAAACTATAAGTTTATCAGCATTCTTGAAAAAAGAAAAGTGGGCGGGGAAGGGAAAAGAGTGCTTGACTCATTAATGCCAGGAATGCTTACATAAAGACCCTCTAAATGGTGTCTCCAAACGTGAGTTCAGTGGTAAAATTAGCGCTTACATGCCTTTCTCTGCATAATATACACAACTAATGGCACAACAACTTCCGTAATTCTTACAAAAGACACTGCCATTGTACTGCTCTGAGCTGCAGGTAAAGAACTGCTTGTTGCCCTGTGACGCAGCTGGGTTTTGTATCATGTCTGCCCACTCACATGCAAAAACAGAGCAGGAAGCTAAGAGAAAATTTTTCTCTTTGAAACACATGGTAAGCAAGGACAACCTTATTAACTTCATAGTAAGAATTGTAATTTCATTTTAAATTTCACAATACATATGAGATTCTGTAAATATACCAAAGGCTCATGTAGCCATTCAATAAAGTACTTCCTGGAACCAATTCAATTGAGCTTTATTTTCAGGGGGCATCAGGTCTTCTTTAAATCAAATGAAATCAGAGCTTAAGTTTATAAATTCTTTGTTAAAAAGTCAGGAAATTAAGTTTGGTCTTGAAGCCTAGGTCTTCATTAGAATACTGCTCAGACTATCATGCCCTATGGCATGGGATCTCCATGAATTTACATGTTCAAGTAAATCCAGTTTCACAAAAAGATTTGTTTTAGAAATTCAGGTGGAAATCCATCATAGTCATTGATTAGCTTTGTGATCACAGTTAGAAGCTGTCTTACTTTTATTCAAAATTTGTCTGGCTTTGACTTGCAGCTATTGAACCTGTTATATTTCTGCCTGCTAGATCAAAGATTTGTCTACGATGAAAATTCTGTTCCCCATGGATTTTTTTTTTTAACTGTGATCAAATCACCCCTTAAACCTTCCCTTTGAAGTGATAAGTAGGCTGAGCTCCTGGTCTATCTTGGTATAAAGCATGTTTTCCAACCCTTTAATCATTCTGCTCTTTTTTTGAACTTCCTTCATTTTTTCAACTTTCTATCTAAATTGAACTTTATATAGTATTCCAGTAGCAACTGCAGTAATTATAAATACAGGGGTAATTCTGTCTTCCTGATCAATAATTTATTTATGTGAACAGGATATTATTTAGCTTTTTGGCTGCAGAGTTTCAGCCTTAATTAGTCAGTCCTGGCTGCCCCAGAGTGCCTTAGGTGCCTCAGTCTCTATACTGTTAAGGGCTTTCCAATTGCACTTCTATATCCTGCCTTTCAGTTTCCCTGCAGCCTTACACACAAGCTGCTGTGGCACTGTTTTGCAGAGCCTCTGTGGCACTATTTTTCCTGCATCCTCATGCTGTTCTTCATGTCACTTTTGTTCTCATGACCTTACACTTGCAAACACACTATTGCCACAGCAGGTGCTCACAGGAAACAGTTGTCTCTGGTGTGATATTCACCTCTCTTTCTCCTCCTTTTTCCTCTTCTTTGCTTGTGGCTTTGGTTTTATATTAAGTGACCTAATAACGTGCATGTACAAGCTTAAAAACCAGCCAGCCGTACAGCACCCACTCTGATCAAAGGGCATGCCAATTAGTGCTAATAGAACTGTAAGAAGGAGCAAGCTGTAAGGAATTCGAGGAGATGCTAAAGAAAATCAAAGACACGCAATGGGAAAAGTGTTGTGATCACTGCTGCACTGGAAAGGATAACCAAGTGAGGAGACTCACCTGGAAACCTCACAACTTCTCTTTGCAGCTGTTCACTGTGATCTCTTCTCTTTTTCTATCTCTCTCTCCCCTTTAGTTCTTAATTTCTCCAAAAGTAACTTTCACCATTAGAGATGATGTATGGGATCATCTGCAGTCTCTATGCAAACCTGTCTTAACATTAACTGTGAGCATTGATTTGTAGGATAGGTTTGGCCCCTCACGTTTAACTGTACTGGAATGCTTTTCTTTATCCACTCTCAGACTGCCAGAGTGCTCTATATCAGCAGAACTGGTTGAAAAGTCGTACTTTGGGGAATTATCAAAGTGGAAAGATGCATTAAAACAGTGTCTGAAGAACTTTGTCTGAGGTTGCTGATATCCAAGGTTTAAATAATCCAGATGATAGAAGAATATTTATAAAATTTGGAATTACTCTGATATGATAAGGATGGTGGTAAGTTTGAGTTACATTTTCAAAGGCTCAGCCCAGCTGGAGAGATGGTTTTAAAAAATAGGGTGTTGTTCAGGCTGGAACAATGAACTGTGTAAATGCAAAGTGAAAACTCAACGAGATAGAAGTCTAAAAGATTCAGAAGCATGTAGATAAAGGCTGAACAAAATTACAATTGCAAACAACAGCAATCTATATAGGATTTATAAAACAGAAGTCAATATGCTGCTACTTCTTTCCAACTTAGTATTCCTTATGTGGACTAGAAATGCCTATATGCAGTGGGTACTGCACTTTAAGAAGCATGCTTATGAAAAAGAAAGGATTCAGATGACAGATCAACATCTAGAAAATACATTCTAGAAAGGTGGAAATAGTTAATGACCTATGTAGTTTAGTGTACAAGAAGACTGAAAGAATACACAAGCATAGTCCCTAAATACTACAGAAAATGTGATTAATGATAGGGAATAATTTTAATTTTTTTTTTTTTTTTTTTACTGTGTTGCAGTTTGTAAGAACAACAAGTATTAATTTTAGGAGAAAAATCTGCTAGACCTCAACCCCGCTCCATAGTAATAATAATAATAATAATAATAATAATAATAATAATGCACAAGAATAAATAAGGACTTCACTGGACTTCTCACTGCATATCAGAAGTCTCTGATATCTGCCAGAAAGGGAATAGTGTACTGCTTCTCATCTTGCTTTGGATAACAGAATGGAAAATATTTAAGACTATTAAGTAATTTTAAGACTCCTTTCTGTCTCGGGAGATGTGAATTTGGCAGCCAGAGCTGAGGAAAAAGAGCTATACCAAGCAGCAAGACCATGTTCCTTGTTCCCTCTTCCATGCAGGCCTTTAGAGCAGATGTATGAGAGAGAAAATATTTCTCCTATTCTGTCTTGATGAAATATATTGGCCATTCCCCGCCTTCCTTCTAAGAACTGGGTAAGCCACAAACCACTTCAGTGAGAATATTGCAGACAATACTTACTTTCATCTTCAATGTACCCCTTCCAGTCAAACGGAGCCACTGTTGAATTAACCAATGTACCATTTTCACCTATGGTGCTGTTTATCTGGGAAGTAATATTTGTTTCCAAAGTAAAATTTTGTGGAGGCCACTGCAGGCATTTATTCCTCAGGTTGCCCATGAACAGCTGCAGCCCTATCAGTGCAAATACACTCAGACAAAACACAGTCAGGATCATCACATCCGAGAGCTTCTTCACAGACTGAATCAGGGCTCCTACAATAGTCTTCAGGCCTGCAAATGGAAAGAAGTTTTTATTTTGATGTTGGAAACTTTCTAAAAGCACAAAAATTACAGCATCTCCCAGTAAAGTTATAGATTTCATGCAGAAGCCCAAATAAATGATTGTAATGTCTGTGAAACAACATTTTTGTGAAGAGCTTTCTCACTTGTGAAAATGAATAAATAGCTGAAATTTATGTCCACTTGAAACTGTGAATGGAATGAGTTGCATATATTTCAAAACAACTTGTTTTAATGATAAAACAAGCAACAATTCTTTATTCATGCTGTACACTGATCTCACATTAACATATTCTTTCTTTTCATTTGTCAATATGTCTTGCTCCAAACCTTTACTACTATCAGTTTTATAACATACTAGATTTAGAAGACAGTAGTAAAAAGCCTGTTCAACAATAAATAGGGTTCAAATTTAATGCTATAAAACTGGAAATGGTTTGGAAAATTGTAGCTTTTTAAGATAATAAATCCCCCATGCAACACCCATGCTACTCTTTATTATCTTAGTCCTTCATCTTCTTAGTAAGTCAACAGTGTTTTCAAACAGTTTGATTTTTTAGACACAAATATTCACAACAAATACCACATAACATCATGTAGGTAGGATACACATGGGTAAGAAAACTTCAGGGTTACTAATATTCATTGAATGTGGAGAAGAAAGCTTGACGTCATACGATGCAAACCACACACACTGTGTACTGCAATGTCTCATGCAAGGATCTGTTAAACTCAGAGGCTGATTTCAAAAAGAAAGTGCTCATTTTCAAAAGCAAAGAATCAGAGATTTCAGTGAATTCTGACACCATCTGATTCCTACTTTTTTTGTGGAAAGAAATAACACATATTTAAAAAAATAATAATTCTGTTTCAGTGAATTAAAGTCAGCCTCAGTGTTTAACCTCGCTCTCACCTGGAATGACTGATATTGTTTTCAAAGCTCGGAGAACTCTGAATGTTCTCAACGCTGAGACATTGCCCAGGTCCACAAACTCTGTCACATATCTGTAATAGGGGAGTTCACACACAAACACAATGACAGGATAAAAAGGAACAGTTGGGAGGTAAAAGGGGCCTAACACCTTACACCAGTTACTTCTTACCTGGAATTACAGAAATAGTTTTCAAAGCTCTCAATACTCTGAAAGTTCGAAGAGCTGAAACATTGCCTAGGTTTACAAATTCTGTTACATACCTGTAGGATTAAATCACAGTTATTCAGAATTTAGGCAAAGTTTATGCTACTTACTTGGGTCTTTCATCAAGACCGCTTTGGCGTTTTTTAGCAAAAACTTAAATAGCAACAGTCAGAGGTTTACCTTTCACTGCAGTTTGCCTTGCATTTATATACTTTCAGAGCCTTCAGCTAAATTAAATGTCTCTGAAGTGAATCGCACTGATTTTACTTTGAAAGCCTAAAATTTATCTAGACTAGATTGGTAAGTTTGGAGAATGAAGTCAAAGGGAAGCTCCTTTTCTGCTCAAAAAAGAAAAATAAAAGCAGGACATGAAATTAGCCTCTCTAATACTAGCTGTACTAATGGCTTCTGCAGTATTTGTGTTTACATCAAATATGCATTTTTTTAAAGTGAAAATTGCTTTTAGACAAAAGTAAGTCCATAAAAGAATTTCCATTTAACAAAATTGGTATGTATCGATACTAATTTCATGCCCTTTTTGCCCTTCTTTTTCCAAGAAAAAGCAAAAAACAAGAACTTACGCAAAGGTAATGACAGTGAAGTCAAGCCAGTTCCATGGATCTCGAAGAAAAGTAAAATCTTCTAAGCAAAAGCCCCTTGCAATGATTTTTATTAGTGACTCAAATGTGTAAATGCCAGTGAATGTGTACCTGAAAAATATAGGAAAATTTATTCAAAATAAGTAGCAATATTTTACATTGGTATTCTGACAGAAATGTGACGATCAAATGAAATGGTTTTTCATTTCACAGCTGGAGAAGAAATACAGTAAATAAGCAACTTCTTCTAAAATGCATTATATTAATCAGAGATACTTGTGTATTCACATGCATTAGTTGTGCTGTTGAGGTACAGCAGTCCTGATCTTGGACATAAATAAAAATACATAAATCCATCAAATAAATAACATATTAAAATTTATAGGTGACATTCAGTTTAAAAGTATGCAAAAGTATGCAGTAGTAGGTCCTTTAAGCAAGAAAGCCATGGGTGTAAGTTACTGGATACGGTTAGAGTCACTAACATGTAAAACACTGGTATTGGCTTAAAGAGGCATGGATGCAATCGTGCACTGAATTCTCATTCTCACTTTAGTAATGCTTTTGCTTGTGTGCTGCTCTTAACTGACATGAACATATAGATGCCCATGCTACTGCTAGTAATGCAGTGGTGTAAGGAAGGGTAAAAACATTAGGTTGGTGCTAAACCATGGAGAAAACTAGTGAAATCTCAGTAGAATACTACCTGTAAACTATTTTCATTGTTTTTCTACCCTATTGTTCTACTAGAATGAGATTCAAATAATTATTCAACATTTCTACTTAGTTTAGAGAGGAAATAGTCATAGTGTCTCATGATAGCTCCTGCTAGCACATCTTGCACTGCAGTTACTGTCATGGTAACTTCTAGAGGAGCAGATAAAGGTATATTCAAATAATATTTAACTTACTCTACATTCTTTGTCCAGTCTGGAGGGTTACTCATGGTCATAAATACGCAGTTGGTCAAAATAGTGCACATGATAAGCATGCTGAATAATGTAGGTACAGTTAAGGAAAACACAGTAGCTATTCACACAATATCACATCAGTCATGGCTCAAGTACAGTAAAATATTGCCACTCACACAAAACTTTTAGACTTTGGTTAACATTGACATACACTTTGCTTAACCCTGTATTTTTCACTTTAGAACATGAGACTTTAATATTGGTCTCAATTTGTTAACATTCTGATGTTGCTTTGCTGGTGTCCTCATGTTTTGTTTTCAGCTGGTACTGAAAGGAGATGTCTCTCACACCCTGGGAGGTAACATGAGCTGAGCAAAAGCCAAAATTAAAATAACTTGCAGGAGTATATGGTTTCCCTTAAATACCTGGCATACTGAATAAGTGTTAGTCTTTAATTTCTACACTACAGGCTCGGTACTAAAATCAAGAGCTGGCATATGGAAGAGAAAAAAGGTTTTTACTATTTACTCAGAGCCAGAGCTGAGCTGAGTCAATGCCACTCCAGTACCCAGCACAGCCAGTCTGTTAAAAACACAGAATAAAACATAGAATACTGTTTTTAATTGCTGAAGTGAATGCATTCCATGTTTCCCAACACCAGTTTAAGAGTACATCCTGCAATCAGTGAAACCAAAATCCATAGAGAGCTCACAGAGTAACGTGAACAGTTTTCCAGTACTACTTTTGGTCTCTTTCATACCCCAGCAAAAGCAGTGTATCTGTTTCTACTAATGTTATAAATTTGAAAAATGTTTCAATAGTTGCATCAATTGAAAAGCACAGAAAACTGGTGAAGATTAGAATGAAATTAATTTTTATTTGATGTTCCAGCAAGGAACATTTAGGTACTCTGGGACCATGAAACCCAGACTAAGAGCTCAGAGGGGCTGGTTCTAAGGAGGTGGGACAATCCACTGGGGCTTCATGACATTAAACACAATGTTCTTTCTCCACCAGGTCACTGCCTCATCAGACGGTGCAGTTCTTCCCTTTGTGTGGCAACAACTTCAATTCAAACATTTGGAAATACTGAAATAACCAAACTAGATGAAAATCTGACTCAAAATGGCCACAGGATGGCAGCAAAAATTAAGTGCTGCTACACCCTTATACCAAGTATGAGTTAACTTATTTTGCCTGTAGTCATTTCTCTAATTTATGTATTCCTTAAAGTACTTGTATCACCATAACTGAAAAAGAAAATATTTTAAACTAAAGAAAGCTGTTTACAGCTAAACTTTTACCTCAGAGCCCAGGATTTATTTTTTTTCTTAATCAAGTAGATAGCATTTCATTGTTTTGGGTATATTTTTATACAATCAACAAAAACAAAATGAAAAAACCCGAAACCAAATCAGTCAACTACCACCACTAAACCCAAACCAAGAACCTAACTTCACTCTAGGTGAAGGAGGAATAAGAGAAATAGCACCAGGATCTAAACGTCTCAGAAAACTGCTGCAATCATTAAGATCTTTGTTTACAGCAGCTGAAAAATGAAAACTTTAGCATACCTTTTCAATAAACACTCAGATCACAGGGAAGGAATTAGCTGCCTGATTCCCATAGACAGGTGTGTGCCCTTTGCCTAAATGGCTGATCCAGCAGTGGATATTTTGGTATATTTCAGTACGTGACTTAGTTTTGAAGATGATGTTGCCATACAAGCTCTGTAGAGTAAAAATCGTTCGGTGCCTTAGAATAAATTATTAGAATGCATTCCAGTTTCATCACAGTCCACAGACAGGTCTAAAGAGCCTGTTTTAAATTAATTAGGAAATTCCTTCAAATTCAGAGAATTCATTTTGGAATCCAAGTTGGAGATGCCTGGCTGCAGTTTCAGTTGTCTCATGAAAGAGTTAGAAAAGTGCAGTGTGCTCTTAGGAGAGCTGAGGCTTTACCCCTGTGCAGTGTGTTGTGTGCTTTCAGCTCAGCATCATGGTATCATTCACAACAAGGGCCACAGGTAGGTCTTTGCACATTGCTCACTCTTTACAAAACCTGGCACATCTGGGAGCCAAAAGTCGCCAAAGTTCTCTTCAGTCTGAAAGGGAGCAGATGCTCATTAAGGGCTAAAATACTTAGAAATATAGACTCTGATTCTCTCTTATGGGAATCTCAAATGTAACTGACATTCAATGTCTGTGCATCTCTTCTGTCCCTCCCACATTTTGAGTGATTGATTTACAAGCTCAATATTCCCTAATTTACTGTTTTATATTCTATAACAATTCAAGTATCCATATAGGCAAAAAAAAAATCGCATCTATGATGGCTCCTTTAAGAAAATGTACTGCTTTTTTCAAGCTCTTCCTGTACAGGCATGCAGAGGCACCACACAGCCTAAAGCTAATCACAGGAGCAGCTGAAGTCTCTTATTGCCTGTGTGGATTGCTGGAAGATGAAACAATTGGGAAAAAACCAAACACTGCCAACTGTTTCACAGATACCTTCTGGCAGTCAGGCCACATTGAGGAATACTATAATTTAAGCTTCTGGAGCCTTGCACAGGAGCACTGACACATTTTCTCTAGAGCACCTCCCCAGTCCTTTCTAACAGAAATCTCTAATACTCTGCAGCTCTAGCCACTGCCACCTCCCTTTTTTTGACTGCTCAACACTCTACTTATTCCCCTTTCCATTCTTTCCTCTTAATTGCCGAAGGTTGCCCATCTCCCACCACTCTTGTGCTGCCTTCTCAGCTCCACGTTCTACCTTAAGTCGAGTCAGGCAGGCAAAAGGGGAAAAAAAAGCAGACTACCAGGAGATGAGTCAGCAGAGAGAAACTCATACCAGTTTCTGTATCCAGTATTACAATGGGTACTGGCAGTGAGAATAATTGCAGGGAAAGTCTGTGAGCACTGCGAAGAGACACACTGTTTCTCTGCAGGGCAGCAGCATCTGCTCATGTGTCTGGGCCCATGTAATCAGAGCACCCTATACAGAGGTTCAGAGGATTTGGAGGACAGACACATAAAGGTTTTCCAACCAATGTGATAGTTTCATTGTGCTCAACACTTGTTTTTCACACTGAAAGTGAAAGGCACATTTCTGTTACAAAGGCCAAAATGCCAAACACCCGCCACAAAAAAGTGGAGGAAATAGTTTATCTATAAAAGCCAGAGGATTATTAAAAATAATAATCAATCTTACCCCTCCTCTTTTTTGTGTAGGAAGCAAAAACCTTGTATAAGCAGCTGAGATTTGAAGCGTAAAAAGGAACATGTTTAATGGTTCTTAGCTAAAACACTTTCATACTTGCAGTGTTTGTACTATAATAAATAATATTTTTAAAAATAGAAAATTACAGAACCTGCACATCTATTTTTATGTTTTAGATTAAAAACAATTCTATGCCTATATCTAAGATAAAAATAGCTCCTGCAATAGTTAGCTGGTTGTAAAAATAAATCAGTCCATAAACTGAAAGAAAACCTCTTCCTATAATTGAGTTAAATTACACAGTCCATTCACAGGTGGAAGGAAAAATACTGAAATTACATATCGTCTACTGGAATTTCTTTTGTTCTTACTGTGGTCAAGACCAGCTGGATACTTTTTGAAGACAATTAGGAGAAACTTAAAACCAAGACCAAACTCAGTAACCAATATGCCTGTGACAAGCATTACCCACAACTCATCCAGATGCAGTGTTGGAAAGTATTGTAAACCAGTGTCGTGTGAATGGATGAGCATTCATTGGAGGCTGCAATCCGACAGTATTTGGCTGTGTTTTCTCACCATCACCATCACTGTGTCTGTAGGTCTCTGTCAGCTCCCTCAGCTACTGTCCCCAAATGCTCCCTAACTCCTCTCCAGCCTGACACCTTCCCCTTCTCTCATACTGCTTTAACTTCCCAGGAGCTCAGAGCAAAAAGTATTCTGAGCCAGCAACCATCAGCTTTGTTTCTTACTTTCCCAAAGACCTAGAAAATTCTGCCACCAGTCTCTGTTAATAAGGCTTCTGCCTTTCACTACTTGTTCAGTGTTAAAAGTCTTACTGTCAACTGAGATATGATAACTACATTTCCCAGTCCTGAGGTTCTGCAAAAAACCAACTGCACCAAAGCCTCACCCAGCAGAAATTGCCATCAACCTGTTATGACCATCAGGCAGCAATCCCCCATGTCAGTCTAAAACTTTGCCTTGTGCACCATTCCATCAGTTATGGCCCCCCAATCTGTCCACCATCTGCATGTACAGATGCTTTGCAAACCGCCTGCAGGAACGCTGCCTATGCTTTCTGGCAATGTATTAAATTTGGCAGAGCTTATGGTGCAACTGGGCAGGTTTGGGAATGTGAGAATCAGCATGCACCAGCCAGGCTTCCAGGCACACTGCTGCAGCAGACTGGAAGACTGATCTTGAGGATAGCCCCAGAAGGACCCTGAACCTTTATTTATTATGAAATCGTTGTAAGTTTTCTTAATTTCATTTTGAACAACCATCAGAAAAGGATATGAATGTACCAAAATTTTAATAGCTATTTTTCTAAGAGGGTTGAAGGGTGTTAAAATGTACAGGGCAGAGGTGGCACTGAATCGGAAGATTGCCTTCCCTTTATTCAATACTATAAAGGTCTGAAAAAGAGAAAGAAAAGACATTTAATCAGTGTTTATTCACTATAGATTGTCATTTAAAAACAAGTAAACAATCACCAAAATTGTAACTTTTTGAACAGTTAATACACAAAAAGCATGAGTAATTTTTCAAATAAAAATTATTTTCAGTACTTACCTGATGAATCTGACATATGAGAATGCAATTAATTCATTAATGTTTTTGTTTTACTTCTTAATTAAACAAAACTCAGTAAAGTAGTATTCCTTTTCATGTGTTTCTTGTAAATAAAGATGCATAAACTATTACCTGAAATTATACTTTTATTTATGTTTTCCCCCAGAAAATTCTCTCTGTTTGAAACAGCACAAGCAGGGAGGGTATGGTGGTGCATTCACTCCCCTCTCCTTTCCACCCTACCTGTGGACTTTATTGATACATTAGTCTTACTAACTAGAAATCCTTCTGGAAACTGATTTAATAGACCATACACTTGCTTAAATTTTGGGGTTATGTGCTAAGGAGTGAGGGAAATGGCAGTAACATATACAGCCATATTTAGGTAGATTTCTGAGGACTGGACATCTGAATATACCTTACTGGAGGAGAGGAAGAGATAATCCCAAATGATCCTCCTGCACAATTGTGGTTTCCAGGTGTGAAACTTTTCCAGAAAATACACACTTTTAAACTTTAACTTTTAATACCTGCGGAGTTAATCATATTTAGAGAAACTTGCAGGCATGCAAGGCTCACTTCAGAGAATTGTAGAAGGCTCTGTAGGTTAAATGTCTCAAATGAATCCATGAGCCAAAGATAAACAATATGAGCACAAACCCTGCAAACACTGCTTTGCTTCCAGACCATGATGGCTGCACCTGCCCTAACAGTGCAGCACAGAAAATGTGGGCTGTTGGGTTCTTTGTGTCACTGATGTGCTCTTCAACTGCAAGATCAACCAGAAAAGAATGCAAAACAGTGCAGAAGGAAGGTTGGTTCAGTAACTCAGAAAAAAAATCTGCATCCAGTGGAAGGGACAATGTAAGAATCATAACCTAAATTCACACAAAATTAAAGGGAAATGTCTAAAATTGCTTTTTTCCTTTTTGTTTTTTCCATTGTCAGAGTTTTATATTTTGCACATAAGCTGTGAGAAAGCCTCCCTGAGTTTTGTTAAGTTGCTGATGAGATGAGCTGTAAACTAGAATTCCTGTGGAAGCATGGGAAAGGTTATGTTGGTTTCATCTGGTGTCCACGCCATCAAGTATTGTTTGAAGACTGTAAGCAGTGAAATACATGACTATTTCCAGGAAGGTAGACAGGGAAAATATGCCAGAGAGGTTTGAGGACAATGCTTCAGTCTGCTGAGATGTGGAAAGTTTAGAATGGATGGACTGTGAAGTATAGATATGAATGTCTAGAAGCACACAGGAAGTGGACAGAGATGTGGAGATTTGGTTTATTGAAGGCAGAGAAGCAAGGATTAAACTGCGAGGAAAAACTGCTCCAGTCCCAGCAGTTTCTTCCCTGAGCTGTCTCTCCATCACAGCTCTACACAGACACCTTCTCCTACAAACCAAACGCCTTAGGAGTAAGGGACACTACCAGGCAGAGTTTACACTGTCTTGAGTACAAACTCAAGATGTGTAGGAATGTATAAGATATGTATATGATTTCCCACTTCTGCACAGAAATGGAGAAACTGCATGTGAAGCTGAGGACAGCCTGAGCTGATGTTTCCAAATTACACATCCAGCTCAGGAGTACAGGTAACAGACTGCAGATGACCTGACCTTACATGAAGCTTCCATTTCAACTACTGAAGCAACCAACCAGATGAATGACTCTTTGGCACAATGTTTTTAAAAGCCTCACACCCCAAGGGGAAGGTGAATTCCTCTGCCAGGTCTGTCCCCAGCCCCCAGGACTCATCTCAGACGCCTCCAACTCATGCTCTTTTTTGTAGTTATGAGGTAGTTGACAAAACGCATTAAAAAATCACACTTTCTACTAACTCTGTATCTAAGACTACTGCACCTTCATTTAGTCAACCTACATTTTTTAAAAAATCTTTGAACACAAGCATATTAAACATGCATCTATTTTCATATTCCTTATGGAAAATAACAGCATGCTGGCACAGTTCCAGTTTCAGTTGGAAGCTGCTGCTATTTTAGCTGTTCTACTTTCTGCTGCCCTGCATAAGCAGAACCAACAAGACATAAATTCCCTACCTCAGTTTTAATTTTTCACTCAAAGCATCTTTGTGATTTGAGCTTTCAGAATGACTTTGTTGGTCCTCTAAATTCTAGCCTTAAACATGAATTAAAACTGTACCTTAATCCTGAAGGAGAATTTTCATTTAAAAGTGCAGGTAAGAGCTGATATGTAAGCCCCATGTAAGCTCCCTGCTATGCCTGATATATCTCACTCCACTCTCAACCCAGATGCAAGCCAATGTGTAGGCAAGTGTGGATGAACATGAAGTATTGTACCCAAAGCTGTCAGGACAAAGTAGACATACACTAAGAAAAACTAGATAAATTCTAAGCAAATTGTGAGATTAATGCTTGTGTATGAAGGATTATGTATAAATTTCAGGCTTTATGTTTTATTCATTTTTATAAAGGCACAAAACTGACTCACAGTCAAAATATTTGAGTGTGAATATAAATTCAGAGTTCCCTGAAAGGAAGTTCCTGATTTGCTGCTTTTTGCATCTGTAACCTAAAACCCAATCCATCTTCTGCCATATTTGAAATAAAGCCAGAATTTGAATTCTTAGCAGGGCAAAGGAGGAGGAGGAGTGTTTTGAGAAGATGTAGCTAAGAGAGAAGAGTCAACACTGAATAAAGATAAGGTCTCTGAGAACCTCTTGGGATAAAGAGTTCCCGAAACCTTATTTCTCTTCCTTCCTCCTAGTTAGCTTTAAATGTAGTTTCTGGAAGGCTGGATTTAGTGCACTGTGTGCTACCCCATTGCATTTCCACCTTCTGAAAGCCAGGAGCAGATACAACATTGAGCTGGGTCCTCAGCTTCTCTGGTAAAGTTCCCACAGCTGCTAGAACAGGAGACTCAGGGCGTATGAGAAGTCTGCATTTCGTGGGTTTGTGGTTATCTTTTGAAACCATGTTTTCTAGCAAGTCCTTAACATTTTGCTTTGCTAGAACTTTTCACTTAAAATTTATTGCACAACTACAAAAATATCCAAAATCAGTAGTGAATTCACCTTTGCTGGTGTAATAAATGGAAGCAATTTTACAGAATCCTTTTGGCTTTTTTGCAACCCAAGACACATCTGGGAAACCCAGGAGCTAGTGATTTGATCAGATTAGGGACTGATATCATCGAATACCAGGAGAAAAGGAGAAGGAGACATCTTTACTGACAGACATCATTCAGATCCATCTGGCAAGAGGCAGGGCATGGAGGGGCAATCAACACAGAGATAAAGAGAGATACAAGCAATAAAAAAAGAGATATAAACTGTTATATCTCTATCATAGCAGGAGGAAAGTGAAGTTTTTACCCACTTAGTTCCACCTATTCTCTCCCTACTCTTTAATGTAGCAGCCTAGGTTCAGAGGAAAAGAGCCAGCCCTTAAAGTATGAAACCAAGTGGACCAGATTTTGATTCATGCCCGCAGGTCAGGATCTTAGGGGATTCCAGCTGATCTTTTCTCTATAGACAAAGAATCGTTGATCCTTTGTGAGGGCAGCTTGAGCATGAGCAGGCGGGCAGCATTATATTGGGAACACACAGATTTGTGCTTACACAGACATGGAACACAGAACATGAGTGAACTTCCCGTTCACTTTTAATCAATTCTGGATTAAAAAAGAAAAAAGAGCATTGCAACCCTTTAGGATGCTAAACTTCACAGTTCTAAAGACCAGCATTATTTGCCACTACAGTCAGCAGCATTTCAGAATAATGAAATCATTATAGTATAGGAGAACATTATTCTACTCTTTTACAATAAAATAATTATGTTTCAAGGGTACAGCTGCCGTATTTCAGGCTATCTGTGATACAGTGTAAATCAAAAATACTATCAAGTGTGTAAACCTCCTCTAACGGGCTGTCTAACTGTCAAACAGCAGTTGTTAATATTTTCCTTTTCCTTTCAGCTTCAGATTGGTATTAAGGATATGTCCTTTCTGGTGGTAGCTTTTGCACAAAAGCCCACTTACAAACCATAATACTATTATACCTATTTGGTTTTGCTTCCCTTGAAAGGTTTTTTATTTTAACTTTTCATCTCAGGTGTACCTCAGGCACAAGTTAGGGCTCTCAAACCACCTCAAAAGATGCATATATTTCTCTCATATTCTCGATTAAACTGCATCAAATCATTATATGCACAAATTTTTTGCTTAGAAAAAGCAGTCCCAAGGATGGAACATAAAACACTCTTGACGACATTGAAACATTCACTGCAAGAAAAATAGAGTGAGCTTGATCAATCTTGGTACAAAGAATAGGGGACGGGAAAAAAAGAAAACAATCAAGAGAAGTGCAATATTTGCATATAAGGCAAATGATGGGTGTCTTCATTCATGATCCAAGCTTGTAATAAAAAAAATATTTCTAAAATTCCTATACATCTTTTCCAAATAAGCACAGTGACCAGTGCTGTGAGCAAGCATTTCTATCCTCTATTTGAAAGTCTGAAAGCCAAACTTTCTGGTAGTTTCTGTCAACAAACCAGCTATAGTTTACGCTGAGATCTTAATAGAACTCTGAAGAAACAGTGGCATCTGATAATCCTGCACACTTGCCCTAACCCTTTCTTGCAAGCAAGTATTTTCTTTCATTCTGGTATTTTTCATTAGATCGATGACATTTCAGATAGATTCTTCACCAGGGAGAAACATAACATCTCTAATGATTGTGCAGCAGTTGTTACACTGTCACATTGGAGAGGGTATGCTGATGGATTTCTTGGCTTTACAAGGTGAAATTCAGACAGGAGTAAAGAAGCTAAAATGCTAAACATTACAGAGATAAATACATTGAGCATTCCTATGTGTCCTCCTGGAGATGTTCACTTCTGCTCCAAGCTTTGCTCAAATTATTTTTCCTTCTGAGACTTGCGGGAGCATCAGCAGCTGCCAATTATTTTCAAAATACAAGTGAACCAAGACATAAGTATTTCCAGAATTCCCATACAGTTAGATAATAATATCTAGAAATCAGATCTTTTACAGTAAAATTACAGGTAAAAATTGAAATAGGTGTTGATTTTCTGTTAGGAACATCTATTTTTCTCTTACTGAAGGAAGAAAAAACAGAGAGAATTGAAGCATTTGAGAAAATTTTCCTTGTCTCAGACTGATAGGGCTGTTTCTATTTCTGTCCTATAGAAGATTTAAGCATGTGCATAGAGAAGATATGCAGATTTCAGCAGAAAGAAGAGAATCCCAGAGGGCACATGTTTGGACCACACATATTTAGTGTGCAAATAAAACGATTCTTCCTTTCAAGTAGTACAGAAATTTGACTGAATATATTCAGCTGGTTTCTCTCCATTTCTTGCAAATCTGTCACCAGACCAGGCTGATTTAGTAAGTTTTCAGCAGCATTTGTGAGGGGACTGAAAGGCTCCTCCATTTCAAAGGGCTTGAGAGGCATATCTGTAATAGAGCATACCCATGATGTATCTGTTTTCACTGCCAGACACATAAGACTGGCTAATTTGGCTATAAAGGTCCAGGATGAGCTGTGGGCAGGTAGGTATTAAATTATATGGAATACAGTATCATAAACAGACACAATTAGTACAGAACTCCACAAGGCCTGCTTTTATAGAAACACGTCTTTTATCTTTGTAAAAGTAGAACTGTGATTTAAAGATAAATCTTCATATGCTGTGAATGGCAGATAGAGGCTCTTTCAGAGGCACCAGATAATGGAGATAAAAATATTGCTCTTTCACACAGTATCTTCTCTCTTGTCGAAATGGGACTCATAAATCACATGAAATTTAGCAAGCTGAGACACTTAGAACAACAGTAGTTTGTGAAAGTCAAAATAACCCCTATCTTAATATTGACAGTTTGACAATCATAGGGTCCAGTAATTAGAGTATCACCCAATCTAGCTACAGATATGAAGCATGAACTTTTTCTGCTGCTTATAGCCTATGCAGCAGGATCATTTTGAAAGGATTCCAGGCCTGTCCAAAGCCGGTTTCACTAAAACGTTAAAATCAGTTTTACACTCTTTTTGTTACATTTACTGCTTATCTGTTTGTTTCCTTATTGATTCCAAATTTCCTAAGCAGTTGCTGTCAAAGCAGATTTCTGTGGACAAAATGTTCTATGCATCAGTTCATGCTGTCAGTTTTAAATCTGAAGAACCTTAGAGAATTTTGGTGTAGTGTAGTCAGTATGAATGTATGTTCACTCTTAAGAAGTTCAAAAAGTATATATGTATTACATATCCACATGTTTATATAGGTATTATATACTGCTTATAATCAAAGATCACATATTGTGCTTCAGCTTTCATATAAATGTTCCTTTGATATGAAGTCAGTTACATCAAAGAAATAAATTTTGAGGTCAATGAAAAGAAAAGGGTGTAAAGCTAGTAACCATTAAGGTAAATGGCTTCTGGCTGCAAACTAACATACTGAAGTAACAAGCTTTATGATCCACTCCAAGAAAATGAAACAAGCATGATAACGCCCTCCAAACACTGGCATATGAACAGGATTGATGTCAGACTCACTTTTTTATTGATGTAATATGGGTCCATGTCTTCCAAGGGCTCAGACACCATTCCTGGAGGTATGTCGCCGTATATAAAGGGGAGCGTTTTTCCTGCCTCCAAGTCACTGTTTGGTTTTGGCCCATTTTCATCATCATCTTTACGGTCTGGTTTAGGATTCTTTGCTTTTTCTGCAGCAATGCGTTGTTCAATAGCTGCAAGAGACTCTCTAGTGAAGTATTGGAAGCTGTCTGGTCCTGGTGGTACAAGCACTGACTGCTCCATCTTTTCATCCTGCACATTTTAATTACCATTTATTCTTCTGCATAGGAAAATACTAAAAGAAAAGAGAAAAAAATCAAATAAACATGTTGAAATCACCAAGCAAGAAAGATGTTGCAGTTATTTTCAAGTGCAATTGGTTTTGCTAAGTTGAATTGTTAAAATACACAATTTGAAAATAATGTAAAGAAGGACAAAGTAAGCAGTTTAGTTGGTGACTTGGCATTTGTAAAAAGCATTTCTGTTGTTCTTACACTAGTTATTGAAACAATAAAAATTTCTCTGCTTCAGGACTACTCCAAAAAAGAAAAAGTATGATAGTTAAGAATAATCAAATACCATTCTTTCCTCACAACTCTAGTTATATTATGATCACACTCTTCTAGAATTAATCAGGATCACATTGGTAACTATAAATAGAACAGTTCAACAGAGCTAACACAGAAAATTTCACTGAGATCAGCAAAGTATCAGAAAACATGCACTGTAAAATCAGAATCTCCATTTAAAAAAAACCAAGTCTGTATATTATGACATATTAGAGTAATTATTCAAAGTAAATCTTTGTATGGGAAATTATTTTAGATAAGAAGAGCAATTGTCTAGTATTATTTCAATTTAGCTGCTACTGTGGTCTATTTCTTTATAAAATAGCTGTAACTGGAAAATTCTGGAAGTATTCTAGTACACATATTTATTTATATATTGCAATTGCAAAAATAAACCTGTTGGGGAAAAAAAAAGAAGAAGAAGAAAAAAAGTCCTGTTAAGAGTACAGATTTGGCCTCTTCCATGCTGCTGAATAAATTTCTGATGACACCAGACATAGAGATGAAATGTATATTTGGTCTCACAATGGTGCATATATCCCTCAACCCTGAATTCAAAGAGGTAAGTGCAGTCTCCACCCACTGCAGAGATCCTTATGAAATGATCAGTCAGCCTTTCAAGAGGCTCAAGGGTCAAGGCAGGTCAGCAGCCACTGAAATAAGCTAGAGACATGGAATGAAAGAGAAGTAGGAATACAAGAGATGGTTGGGGGAAAACACACAAAAACAAATTAGAAAGTGACAAACAACCCCAGGAATTGTAGGAAGATGCTGGAAATTAGGAAGGAAATAAAGAAAAAAGGTGGCTCAAGAGGAGATTGCAAATGACTGAAGAATTAAGGAAGAAAAAGAAGAATGCAAAAAGATAAAAAAATAGAAACTCTGGAGGATTAGCAATATAAAAATGACATGAAAACAAAGAAAAATGAAACATAGCTGGAAGAACAAATGAGTGGGAAAGGAGCAGGAAGGTAAGCAAATACAGATAGGATAACTACTAAGTAAAAGTCAATATGGAGAATAAGACATTAAATGACAAAAAAAAAAAAAAGAACCAAGAAAAAATAAAGCTGGGAAATAAAGAAGAAGGTCACCAAATTATATTAAGTAATAAACCCAAAATTCTCATGATCAGTAGTACAAGGGTGAGAATAACACCTTAAACACATATATGTAGTGAGTACTAGAATATAGTGTATAAAACAAGAAAGAGAGGTGACAGTGCTTATGGTCTTCACAAACTCAAATGTCTTGATTTCTAGAAGTTAAACCTCCCCCTATTTCTCACAGGCATATAAGACCATCACCCACAATTGGAGGAATGACTCTCAGACATTCAAGGTGCAAGTTCCTCACTGTAAAAAAATTAAAGTGAGCTGATCTCACAACAAACACAAAATATTCACCCATGTAGACACTCATGCCAAAACCAGTTCTGTACAGCTTCCCTTCTTTCCAAGGGAAAAGGAATAATACTGTTCTGTCTCCATTAGTGGGAGGATATAAGAAAATGTACCTCAGCCAAAAGAAATTTTAAATCTTACCTTTCTGCACATAAAGAATATCCTCTAGACAGTCCTCAGGTCACTGTGTCATGGTTGTGTTTACTTCTGTGAATTGTCACTTCAGTCACTTAATTATTGAAGTTTTAAACTCACTATTTGTACACTCTGACATTGTCTCCTACTGTTCAACAACACCCTATGGGTACTGGGCAAGAAGGAGAAAAAACTCTCAGCCACATCACTGAATTTTGTGATCTCACTGATCCCCATGAGTGGCACCACCATTTGGCAGACAGATCTTGTACTAAGCTGTTATCCAAATGTCATGGGGTACACAGCTGTAGGTGGATACTACTTGCTTCCTGGGCTTCAGGTAGATACAGAGACTCAAGAGGGACAATCAAGCCCTCTTCTCTGCTCAATTTATTTGGCAAAAGAAGGGACTAAGACCTCGCCTCGCCTCTCCTGAGTCTACATAGACATGTCTGCCTTTCCCTCTCCTCCTCCTCATGAGACGCAGGCGGATCCCTTCCCCTTTGCCATTTTTCCTTTGAGACCTTCCTTCATTGTCCAAACCCACCACTGCAAACAGCCCTTGGTGCTCCGTGCCACAGTAGCCAGCGAGGGCACACCAAGGCAAACGAGTCCTGGCGCAGGGGGAGGGAGGTGCTGGACCAGCAGCAAGGCTGATCTCATGTGCTGGAAGCAAGTGGACAGCCAGTGAGCAGTCAGCAAAGATGAGATCTGAAAGCATAGGGTGCTGTGTCAGGATCACCTTTTAGCTCAGTGAATCTCCCCACCTGGCATGCAGGACAAGGATTACCTCAGGATTTGCCTGCAGGTGCACAACAAAATGCTTCGCAGCCATCAGTTACGTTGCAAGAACATTTGATTCAGCTACTGTGTTTACATACCAAGCTTAAAATCAGCAAATGCTGTACTAATATGTGTATTTCTTTATATAGAAAGGAACTCCACATTATTTTTCTATAATTAATGCTAGAATGTTCTCTGGTCTGTCAAATGTACATGGAGCTAGCTAGCTACACCTTTAGATGTAACTAAATCTAAGTAGGCTGTTCTTAACAAAATCTTTCAGGAGGCTTTATGAAGATTACCTACATTTTATCCTCTACTTAACAGATTAGAGGATGATATTCCAGATACATTTTCCCCTTCCTCACACATATCAATGATTTTAAGTCTTCAGAATTGCAAATAGAAATATTCTATAAATTTAAAAGTCAATACTAAATACAGAAGAAATACTAAAGACAGAATCTACTACAGTCTTAATCCCAAAACACTTTCATCTCTCATATGGCAGTACTTAACTAATAGATTTGTATTTCCTTTACTATATTCAATGGATTTATTCTCACTTATCTGTTATGGGGATAGATAAAAATTGATACCAGACCAATTATTCAACTGATAGCCTTCCGATTTCCACCAAGTAACTTATTAAATATTAATTTAATAACTACAGATTGCTTACATGATCCAAATGGGCTTATTTTTTTTTTCTTTAGCATAGTACCAGTAATTTAACATAGAAAAGAATATAAGAATACCCAAAATATTAATTTCTTACTAAGTTCTTTCCTACTCTCCTATCGAGAATGAGACTTTCCTTCTACATTTCCATGTCTGAGTGACCTTCTTATGAGCAGTGCAAAAGTTTTCAAATTTTGGAAAAAAAGGTACCTAGAACCTTTGAGAACAGAATCGTCGTTTCTTCTGATATTTCCCAGGCAAAATATATTCACATATACTTTCTAGTACACATTGTTGTAAGCCAGATAGCTGCAGAGCACACTCAGCATGCAGGGATCAGACCATCTGCAGACCACAAGCAGAGTAAGTCAGAAGTTGTTCAGCTGCATGTGTGTAAGTGCACACAGCACAGCTGATCTGCCCACGTGTATGTCTGAGGCAGCCAGAACTACTCTGGAGTAGCTATGCACACAGACATGTACATGCAATCACTGCCCTCCTGGATGTCAGCTACTGTACACATGGTGTCATTTTAGATCTTTGCATTCTTTGGGAATAACTAAACTATCAAACACCCACAGAGCATCTGCGTATTTTTATAGTCTTCAATTTTCATCTAAATAATTTTTCTAGGCAAAGTAAAGGGACATATTGGAAATAGATGAAGAGATGGTGCCTTGTCAAACAATTATTTCAAATCAGTTACACACTGCTCCTTGAAAAAGTCAATAAGACAATAGATAACTCTCTGAAATAGAGACAATCTTGAACAAGATTATTTCCTAATAAATATCATCTAGTACTGGGTATTTGCAAATCCTTCATACTTTCTTAGCAGGAGTTTCCAGACAGTTTGGTCAGGAAGACATTAGCACACATGCAGAACTACAGTGCTGCAAAACCTTAAATTTTAAAAAGTGAATTTCTGTACATTATCCTTACACTTAAATCTGAAAATGAAACATGCTTTGATGTTTGACTTTCTGGTATAACAGCCATAAATTAAAATTTAACTGCTGCAAAATAAAGATAAATTAATGAATCTACATGTAAATTCACGGAGCTCAGATCTCTATTTTATAATAATTTGCATCATTACTGTCACAGTTTCTCATTACTTTTAATTTATCAATTAGTCATTATCATTCTTGTCTTAAGCATACAGAATAATTTACCTTCCTCAAACTGTGGGTCTGTAGGAGACGAGAAAGAGCACTGTGGGAAGCCACTACAATTTTGTATGTGTGGCCTCAGAACCAAGCCTGTATCTGTCCTGTCTGTCCCAATTACAGAGGAGAGGGTTACTGCAAGTACCAAAGGTAGGTAGGATATACAAAGCAACAAGCTTGGCAGAACGGCAGGAATCAGACTGGAATATTGGAATTATACAACTTTTTATGACTCCCTGTAGCTCACATATAAAATTAATTTTAATTCTCATGGACAACTTGACAAAGGAAACATCCATATTACCAGACTGATAATAGGATTCTCCCATATCTTTTTTTATCATCTTCTTGATGTTCCCTCTCAGCCTGGATAATGCAGATTTGGCACAAGGGCTTCCTTGCATCACATTACTTAGACTTGGATAACACCATTTATTTAATGCATATTAATTTTAAATAAAGGGTAGGTACAGTAATACTGCAGACATCAGAGTAGGGTACAGAGATATGCACTGAGCTATAAATAAATTATCTGAAATATTGGAAGCAATCAAACAGTATATACCAGTTTAAGTTTATTCTTGCTGCTGGATATTTCCATTACTTAACCTGATGCAGAAAGGGTCACTGAAGGGGAGTGATGAGGGGAGAGGATGACTATTTCATTTGCCACAGAGTTGCAAACAGCCACGAGGTAGCTATGTAATTCAGAAAGGTGGTTCAGTGCTCAGCCTGGACTGCCCAACAGCCAGAAAGCAGAACAGACAGGGATGGGAAACGCAGCTCATGTCTCTGATACCCACAGTCATACAATTGCTTAGCTTACATTGCGTAAGTATTTATGTTAAATTCCCTCATCAGCTCCAGGGACTTCAAAGCCACACTTCCATCAGTCAGCAAAACTCTTACATGACCACAGTCAACAGACTATCTGATTTCTCTTTCCAGTGCTCCACCATCACCGTGCAGGAATAAAATAAAGATTAATGGGATAGAAAATAAGCATGTAAGAAAACATGAACTTGGCATCTTAAAAGTAAGCTTTCATTTGGGAAGGCAATCATGGCTTCTGATCCCTGCTCCCAGAGCTATTGCTCTGTTATACCTAGTAAATTCACTTGAGAAAATCAGTTGAAAATCACCAGAAGAAAAAATATAGCACTAACTGTGGGAAAAGAAGATTTAGTTCTAGTATTCACTCACAATTAATTTCTTTAACTCAGGAAGAAAATACAAGCATAGGTTTTGGAAAATAAAGCAAAGTAAAATGAGCCAGCCTTCTCCAACAAGATAACTAGCCTGCAAAACCCCCATGCTGGTAAAATCAAGATACTTCCTGTGAGCTGTTTGCTGCAACCTTTTCTCCCACTAACACCTAGATTTTCAGTCCTGTCCTTGTGTCTTGTTTAGAGGAAATGAGAAAATCATATGATGCAGACATAATATATTATCCATCTCTATTGATAATATGTATGCATTGTTGAAATTGCTACTCTCAGTATATTTTTAAATTCAACTTATGTATCTCTAAACCAAAATATAGGTGCTAGGCTTTGCTTTAAATTAGAAAGGAATAGCCTGCTTTGGCTTACTGCTTTGCTAATCTAAATTAACTGCAAACAAATATTTTCTATTTTAGAAAGCTGAAAAAACAAAAATTAGTTATGCAGCTTCGTAGAAAGAAAGAAAGAATATATTTTAATGGGATAAGTCACAATGCAGCTGCATTAGTACTCCATCTGAGCAAATGCATTTAATAGCTTAGAACTACTGGACTGCTACCAAGCTGAATGGATTCTCTGCTTACTCTGTTCCTGCAGCATATCTTGTGCAGCAAATGACTGCAGTACAGAGAAGCAATCTTTCTGCTTTCTTTCATTTGATCAGAGCACTGACCCCTTTTACTAGCAATCTACATTACTAACTCACGTGTAATTTTCTTAAACATCTGTTTCTTAAACATCTGTTCATATTTACCTTAGTAAACATAATAGCACCTTTCTTCAGTTAAAACAACAAACAAAGCCATGTAGGCTATGCAGGGTACATTACATAATGCTCCTGGTTCATTTTACATTATGGTAAAATTGAATTTGAGACAAGATTTAAGTTCTGGTCTTGGCATATTACCACGCTTGGGAAAGAAATACAAGTTGATAGGAAACAGATTGCTCCATACCCTGGAATGATTCTAAAAATTTGCAGGGCTAACAAACTCAAAGACATTGCCTACTCAAATTAGTGGGTTGCCTGACCCCATTAACAGCATTCTGGTACTTGCTATCTCATAGGTCAGTGGAAAGGCCAGAAGCCTCAAAGACATAATGACAAAATTATTTACTTTCTAACAAATTTAGCAAGCACAGATTTCATTCTTGAGGTTTTCATGGGTCAAGGAAGCAGATGCAGGAACAACAGGAACGTGTTTAACATGCAAGACAACAGGGAAAAAAAACAATCATAATCAAGGAAACTAAAGGAATTTCTGCTTTTCATGCACAATGCTTGGGCCACTGTGAAGTAACAAACCCTCTAAACTGCAGAAACTTGTACTTTTTATACTGCAGAGAAGTCCAGACACCATATGAAAGGAACTTTAGAAACTTTATCCCCTTATTTTTACACGCTGCACTCAAGGCATGCTGGAGGACATGGCTGTGCACGGCGCAGAGGAGGCAGTGGCAGCCCCACCACCCCTGTCAGGAGCTGGGTATCATCTGCTGAGTTACTGCAGTGCAGCACCCAAAGGGAGGGATCCACCTCACAGATTGTCTGTGAAAGAAGAGAGTGCTCAAGGAATGGGAGATGCTTAAACCACAACCTAACTCTGGAGCCTCGGGAGCTCTACTGCCACTGCATGACTGGGATGGTTCTACGGCCTCAATCCCCTTCTGCTCCCCTCAGCCCGTCTCAGGATTTACAAAATGCGACAAATACATGGGCTACATGTGAATTATGTGTTTTCCAAATTAATTGGTACACCATATGCTAATGTCATGCAGCAGGTAACACAAGTCTGTAAATACATGACACTTGAATTTCTGGTTATGTGGCTCTGCACCTTGGTCATTGGCATCTTCTGATCCTGCTAAGGTAACTCATCTGCAGTTCTCCCCTCATGTCACTCTGCATTTTGTGATTCTGAACAACTTCTGCATTGATATATACTTATAAAGAGCATAAATGATGACAAATTTTGAAGCAAAACATCCAGTGTTTCAAATTCTGAGCCTATCTGGTAGTTTTCTGAAGATCAGATAATCTGCTAAAGGCAGGCAACATTTACTTTATCAAATGCAGTATTAAGCTATGTGGTTAAACATGGAATTGCAGTGCACATTTTCTGATTATTTTGCAAAGAAGCTATTCTCAAATATAGGTACAGAAACATAAAAAAGGAAAGAGGTTTGAGATCTATAGTTTTAATGAATATCACACGGTGCACAAATGTACACAAACTACATTAATGAAGCTAATGAAGCAATAAAGTGTTTAATAAAGTTTTCTATCTTGTATTCCACCTTGAATTCAAACTGATAGATTACAAGGTCTGTATAATGTGAATCCATTCATGTGGCTCCACCTGTAAGATGAGAACTCTAATAGGAGAATCAACATGGTAAACTGAAGACCACAGCAAATAGTTTCAGCAAATAATACCTCTTTCAGTCTCAACTTTTCTGATTTAAAAATACCGCATTTCCCTTTTCAATCCCACAATATTGTCTTTTCATTAATTGAAAATACTCTTGCATTTGTCGTTTTTAATGTTGCCCTAGAGATTAAAGTTTGTAATGGTTTTTTCCAATTAATAATATTTAGTTTATAATAGTCAGTTGTAATGCCTTCTTGTACTTTGGCATCAGGTGTCCAGGGCAATATATTAAATGGTTTAAAGAGAAATTTTAAATTAGTAATAGTTGTCCTACAACTCTTTACTTCACTAAAAGCAGACCAGTGTGAAAGTTAGTTCTAGCCCTACTAGATGAGAGAAAGCTTCAGCCACTCAACCTCCCAGAGTCAGGTATTGATTTACAATACACCCAGCTGAGAAAAATGAGGAGAGGCATTCCTCAGCATGTCACGTTCCTTGTCTGATCAATGCATCTGAAGACAGGGCACTATTTCCTACCACACTGAGAGCTGAGCAATGCTTCTGCAGGTATTGTATGTACAATCCAGAAGCATTTGTATAAATAAGCTTACAGTGAGACACAAAAGTAGGAAACTTCCTTTTTTAAAAGCCATTTCTCAATGAACTTGAGCACAACAATGGAAGAGCACTACATAAAGATTAAGAATACCCAGTTCTGAAAAACTAGTCCTTAGTATGTCAACAGTGAACACTGTCAGAGAAGAGATCAATGCAATTTGTAGGGTCAGGGCTCTAAGGAATTGAAGGACATTTAAGTCTGAGGGAAACATGCTCAGTTAAGAAGCTTAAAATATTCATGTTTCATTCATTGTGAGTCAAGGACAAATTGAGGACTTAATATCATAGGTGGAATCGACATCAAACAGATTTTAATTTGACTTTGAGGAAAAAGCCCATGAAAAGTATAAACACAGAATAATTTTCAGAACTTAGCAATTTTGAGTAGGAGTCAGTTTGTTACAGCCGTTTATGTAGTTTTCCATATTTATTACTCTGAAAATTCCTTGTCTTCTCTATATTTAAAATTTCATCAGGAGGTATGAAAATGTCATGAAAATATTTGTTCTCCCTTCCTCTCTTACTTTTCTTGCTCAGACTTTTTTACCTCCATGAAATCCTTTTGTCTTTCTAGCAAACCCATGGGAGACATGAGCTTAGCATGGTCCTTTAAGTGGATCCTAGAGAGTGAGATGCAGGCTCCTTTCCTCCATGCCTGTTTGAGCTTTCACAGGCAGCCAGGCTTGCTGGAAGCTGAGTGTTCTGGGATTATTTTGGGCTTGATGGCATCAAGGCTGGGTTTGCAGGTAATGTGGTTGTGAAGTTAGGCTTGCTGTGGCTCAGTGATGAGGGTATTCTTGGGGGAATGACATGCTCACCACAGAAGCTTGAAGCAAGCCAGCAAGTAGGAAGCTCTGCATGCATCTAAAATATCCCAAACACCACTAAGATCACGATAAACATTTTTACCACTGTAAAAGACAGTTAAAGCCAGGTAAGAGGGCAAAGCAAAAAAATTTATTCAGGGAGAACACTGTGATGTAATGCATATCACGTGGCCAAAGCACAAGACTGATTAGGCACCTTTAAAAGGCTATCCCCTCAGTGATTGTGTCCCCTAAGAAGAAAAGACCTCAGTGAAAAAGTGCAATATATTACATTACCTAACCTTAAGAAATCCTAAGATGTTTCTTTTGAAACATGAGTGCATAGATTTATCAGCAGCAATAAGAAATGTTAAGATTCTGTTTTACTACTCATTTTTCTTGGGCTACATCTGTACTATATTTGACAGAGTGCAGTGAAAACTTTATTCTGTCACAAGCTGCTATTGAGGCAACATGAACCTGCCCGTACTGCCTTTCATAGGCAGTTCTTCTAGACTTGGGAAACAGTATGCTTTCAAATCTCCAAATCTGCAAAGTCCATCTTGATTTACTTTTGGTTTTGTGCCCCAAACAGCAGACAGTCACATTCAAACTGCAGGTACACAAGTTTACACAGCTGTGAGGTTTACCCTTTCAGGATAGCATCAAAGCTGTCCAAACCACGTGAATCCTGCTGAAGGCAGGAAGAATGGATGGCTGTAGTTATTTTAGTCTCCAAACTCCTTTCAGAATCATCTTACTTATCCTATATGTAGTCCAATTGACCCAAGTCTTAATTATTTTAAACTTCCTTCTTCTGTCATTGCTGGTGTAAATTTCCTCAATTTTTAGATGTAGTGATTCACACCAGACTATGAGTGCTTAACACAGCAGCTCAGCACATGAAAGGCAACCAAGCCTAAGGGCTGCTGAGGTTAGTGGAGCCTGTGCTACCAGCAGTCATAATGAATCAGTCTCTTATATGTGTCAAATATTCTTGTCTAAGTTTTGGAGCCAAACTATAAATCATACTGTACTCCCCCTGCTGCCATACATATCTAAAGTCTGTTTTCCATCATTCTTACAAAGAAACAAGAAAGTTTCTTTGTCCTTATCAAAAAACCCTGCCCTTATTCAGAATGATTTTCTAGCTAGTTGCTTAGGCTCCATCATCCTGCTGCATAAATTCTCAGAAAGCAAATGATTGCCTCTCAGAGGCCCTTTGCAGCCTTTTTTCATTATCTTGAATTTAATTTTTCAGATATTAACTCTGTTGTTTAAATTTTCAATTTCCATCAACACTGTAATTTTGAAGATTTTCAGTCACATTTAGGAGATACAAATATCTGCAAAGACCCCTCATTTTGCTTATGCTCCTTTAACCTCTTGTTTTTCAAGACACCTTCCAAAACTCTTCAGTGGTTAGGCTGCTCATCTCCCAAAACTACTTCATCACCTTAAAGGTCTTCTTTCCCCTGTGAAATATGATCCTTTTTCCTTATACTTGGTTGTATCATGGTTGGAGCAGCAATTCCCTCCCTTTCTGTGGTTGAACAGCACATTCAGATTGGGATCCTACATTTGATGTCTGAACTCCTGCCTACTGTAGACATCCAGAAGTACCCATACACCATTCCAAGGCAACCTGTAACGCTGGCCACAAATCAAAATAGGATAATTTGCAGGTAAGAATCTGGATGTTATGAAGTGTTAAAATTCAAGAGTGTGTACTTCAGCTGAGCAATATGAAGGAGTGGGCTCAGAATTGAGTCTGGCACAGCCAGAGAGCAGAAGGCTTTTAACAACAAATTTCCTGAAACTTCCAGAAGAAAAATACACCCTACAACACTGCAATGTGGTATTTAACAGGGATGACACATTACTGTCTCAGAAAACCTGAAATCTGTCTTGATTTAATCCCCCAAAGCAGTTAACAAATACTGCTTCAGCAAAGCCACTTGAATTAAAAACATTACACTGAGAAGCATGGACCTGCAGACCTGTAAAGAGAAACATCTTACTTTGTGGACTTCACTTCAGAATACTGCTAATCATAGTCACACTGCCCTCAGCCATTATTTAGCCATCTTCACAATCTTTTCTCACATGAAAAAGAGAAAATGGCTCACACTTCCAATCTGAAACTTATCTGAACAGACAGCTAAAAGCATAAGCCACCCTTTTCCAAAGTGCTAAGTAATCAAGAATTCACACAAAAGTGAATATAAAATTTTTGTCACTCTGTATAGAGGCATTGGGGTTTTTTTGCCTCAGCACTAAAACACAGAATTAAATATATAAGCTTAGACATATCGTTGACAATTTCAACCTTATATCATAGTCAATCTTACTTTAATCACAGGAGGGGGAAAAGCCTATTCCCAAAATTGACCAGTTTCCTGCATTTCAGAATTCTGCAAAGCATGTAACCCTGAGAAATAAATGTCACTGCTGAGACCTGCAGAGAAGTATCATGTGCAAGGCAATCAAAGGAAAAAGGAGAGAAATTTGGAATAAAACACTATTAGAGAGGTAAATAAATCCTAATGTCCAGAAGACAGATTGTTTTGGAACAAAGAAATAGCTTTTAAAAATAAAATTTGGTGTTTACCACTCCCCTGCATTTTAAAAAAATCAATTAATTTGCATTTCTTTAGCTTTATTTTTTCTCTTCCCCCAAAAGTCGTTGTTATTGTCTAGGAATTAGGCATGCAGACATAAGAGAGTGGGTATTGTATCAGCTACTTTCTTTCTCTTGCTAGCACATCTCATAATTTATCATTCTCTACTCCGGGGCAGTAAGCATTTTTTGTTTCTCCCAGCAGAACCATTAAATATTATTTAGTGCTGGTTCAGTAGTAGTCTGAACTTAAATAAATGTACAGAAACCTGCTTGAGGGGGAAGCAGAGGGCAAGTCTGAGGTCAACACCCACAAGTGACAGACTCTCAGCCAGGCTGTGCAGCAGCTGGACAGCACATAACCCACAGCAAAACTACCAGCTGCACTGCTGAGAGAGGAGAATGGCCTCACCAGGCTGCAGGCACAGAGCTCCCATGGACTATAAGAGTCCTTGGGATTGGCACTACATGTAAAATTTATCAGTTCCTTAAAAACTCACCACGGAATGCGTGTGGCCTTCCAAGGTGCTGGGCACTGTCAGCTCAGTGCAGTGATACCCTGGGCAGATGTTGTTGGCAGAGCACAGGAGAGCAGGGTCCTCTCTAGGCCACACTGAAGTTTGTGTGTGAAACAAAGTGGTAGCACCACTGCTACCGGTGTTGCAAGAAAATAGTTTAAAAATTATTTCAAAATAAAAACCTTAAAGTATTGTTTGAATAAAAGTAATCTTCAACTGGATTTCTATTTAAAAGGTACTCATAGTAATCAAGATTCTTCTCCTAGTCTCCTTGCACATCTATATCAGTAAAGCTGAAAACTTTGGTCTACTCTGTGTCTCACCCATGAAATATGACAATTCAGAGCAGGTAGACTCCTCACAGCTCACAATACAACACTACACCTACATTAGCATTTCCAAATTTTCTAATCTATATTTCTATTAAAAGAAATCGGTTTATAATTTTATATATTTAATATAGACTTCACATGTTTTATAACTTATGTTCTCATTTTTCGTCCTTGGTGCATAGCTGTTCCTTATTAGAAATGAACCGGCTGGTGACAGCCTCCATGCAGTACTCTCAGATGTGCTTCTGTATTACAGGCTCTTCAAGGCTGAGGAGGGAAGGCACCTCTGAAGAGCAGCTGTTGTGTTAGAATAAAGACATTTTGCAAACATTTTCTCAGATATGTAGCTCAGGCAGGTGGAAATTCTACTTCTACAAAATGTTGCAGATGATTTTATAATTGCTATCAAAAAGCAGACAGCAATATCCTGAAATAATATCTGGCAAGCTTTATTAATCTGGGTGTGCCTAGAAAACATAATTTTACATTACTCCACAGTTCCAGAAGCAGTGCTATAGAGTATACTACTTTTTCAGAATATTTTAAGTTTGTTCCATGCATGTTTCTTTTCTTTGACCCTATATATATAGATATATCTCATACTCATCATTCATTAAACAAAACCTATTTAGTTTATCTTTAAATAGTAATGAATTTTTAATGATCCATGTACGCTGCTTTCCATGCAAATATTCAGAATTAGAAAAATTTTGTTTCTTTCTTTCAAGTCCAGTTTGGCATCTCATTTGGCAAGATGCTTTGCAAATCGGTTTTACATTTCCTTTAAGTATTTATTAATAATCTTCTACACTACAATTAAGAATTTTTAATTACTCTTAAGCTCTCTGAAGGTGTGTCCCTCCATAACATTGAATTTAAGGGAAGAAAAAGAAGATACACATTCCAAATTCATTTTTTTCCAACTATAAACAGTTCCTAAAGGACACTCAAGACAGTATTGTACTGTTTCCTTCACAATTGTTGATTCAGAAGTTGCAACATTTTGTATCTATTAAATTAACATTATACTAGTTTGTGGGTTTATTTAGCTTATTCTAAAACCATATCCTAAAAAATCTACTCAATAAAATTCAATTATCTCTTCCTAGGCAACCATATACATTTTACATTATATATATTTATATGGATGATATTTATTTTGTTTGCTCCATAGTTTAAAAGCCAATATATTAATTAGTGGTAAGAAATACTCCTGGATCTGGGGACACAATACCCTGTCTGCTAAAAAAAGCTGATCTTGACGCAACTTTCACTCATTTTGGTTAATAGTTTCCTTACTAGCAGTTTCCCAAGGAGTTTGGGAACATGCCTCAAGAGTCAGCTCCCATCAGCAGTGCCCTGCTGACAGGGTGCAAACAGCCACTGCAGTGGTAAACACAAGACCCTTGCAGACACAGGGTATCCCAGTGCCAGTTAGCCCTGGTCTTAGACAGACACAAAACGAGTAATAAAAAATGCATTGGAATACATACAAAATTTTTCTTGGAGTAAAAAATTTTCTTTCAGAGAAAATGCTTCTTTAATTTAGAGTAGTTGATTTGTAATATTTTGTTCTGAGGCAATATGAAATTATGAAAACATAATAAAGGGTCATCTTTTCTGGTTTTTCCCATCAATGGGTGTAAAGAGAAAATAAATTGAACTGAAGGCAAAAATACTCAGATGTAAGGTTTCTAGATTACACTTGGATCACATAGTTCTTGTTTAAGAAAAAAAAATTAAATTGGTGTATAACTTCTTTTTCAATTAAGCATTGTCAATGTACCCAGTATGGAGTTCTGAACAATTCTCTGTCTCTATCCATCACCGAACATTTCAAGTAATACATATATAATATATGGCATTAGTTAGGTTTCATTTTAGAAAATAAATGTATCAGACCGGGTTTCTCAGCTGTGAAAAATACTGAATATGAACATTAAAAATAGAACTTTGAAATGGCTCCAGTACACTCACTTTATTTAATCAGATTCTGAAGTGTCCCAGTTCTTTCTAAAAAGAAAAACTATCAGTTTAAAAATCTTTTTAATTAAATGTGTACTATTCTCCAGACAGTATGGAAATTTGATCAGATTTGAAAATATCCTTTTTCTACCCCTTGTACTCACACACTTGATGTGGTTCACTGGTGAAGACTATGTAATCTAAAAGAAACACTAAAAAATTAAGTATCTTTTTAGGGCCCAACTTCTGCTCTTTCTTGATATATATGAAGCATTGCAGAGTGCATATACCATAGGATAAATATTTTCAGGGGATGTTTATATGCTTTTAGGCAATTCTAGTGAAGATATCTTTTAGTGGGTCTCTTTTGGCCTCTATATAATTTATTGTACCCTGTCTGTTATATCTCAGATATCTACTACTTTCTGTAGACTCACAGAAAAACTGGGTTGGAAAAAAAGAGATCAGAGGCCACCTAGTTCATTTTGCTGCCCAAGGCAAGATTGCTATACCTATTTCCCAACAGATGTTTCATCTAACCTCTTCCTACAGACCTTCAGGACAAATTCCACAGATTCATCTGACATTCTATTGGAGCTCTGCACTATCTGCTCTAGTAAAATGTTTGTTCTCGTATCTCATCCGGGTGAGCCCATTTCTTCCATCTTCACTTCCTTCCTTCCTTTTGTGTCCCACCCACTCTGGACACAAAAGAGAACAAAAATCATCTTCAGCATTCAGCTTCTAATGATCCACCAGCCACTTCACTTCTGTGTTCATGTGTGGACTTATTCCAGGGATCCTGCAAAGCTACTTAAAGAGCCCTGCTGAGACATTCCTAAGAGGAACACTTATCACCTGCATTCAGAAATACCTCCATCACAATTTCTTCTTAACAAATATATTCAGTAATAATTTTAAACAGAGACGTTAAAAACTTCAAATTTAAAAAAAATGAAGGCTCTTATTCTGAAGAAAACAACATTTGGTAACAGTACTGTAGTTGCTACTTAGATTTGTCCTTTTTGACCAATGGCATTATTAAATAGAGTTAATAAAAAGTGAATCACACAAACTTCTGCATTTACTGCAAAATTTTTATTTCTGACCTTGATAGAATTTGAGTTTTTGTTTGGTTTTGCTTTGTTTTACCAGGAGGATGATTATGAGTTTTTTTGATTTGCATTATGAAGTAATTTTAAAAAGCCAATTCTAGAAGCAAATTACAGAGTCTCCTGAAGGAGTAAGAGAAAGATGAAGATTGGTCTGCATGTTTACAAGGTACTGATATAAATTACAAAGGTAAAAGGAATTAGGAAGAATAGATCTTGGAAGCTCAAACTCAGCTGTATGTTTCTGAGACTAAAAATATAGGGGGGGGGGGGGGGTTGTCCCTTTCTCAGAGACTTGTGGGAAAAAAAGTAAATTAATAAAAAGATGGATGGAAGCACTTTAAAATAGAGCACTGGAAGGATGGTTAGAGATCCACTAGATACTGCTGAGAAAGAAAGCAATGGAAACTCGGGTTCTGAAAATCCAACACAATGAGAATTTCATAGCAGAAAGAGGAAGGAGACAGAGAACTTCTGAGGTTGATAAATTACAGCAATAAATAGCAGGGTGGATGAATCAGAATTGTGGATTTTCAAGTGATATTTAATATGGCAAGAAGGGTTTCTACCCAGATTTTTTTTAACAGTTGCAAAATAAAATCAGTTATTTTTTTCAGAGCAAAACAGAATTCCAGAAAAGCACAAAAGTGGACCTGAAACCACCATACACTGGTGAAAATGGAAGAGACAGAAATAGTGAGTCAATAATCAGTAAAAGACAGCAATCCAAAAGACACTAAACCTCCATATATTTAGTACAACATCAAGGTGAATCTTTCAATAAAAAAAGATCAGTATATTTTACAGAAGTTGGACAAAATCCTATATGGAAAGAGCAATGATTTCTACATCCACATTTGCTATTTCATTAATTTTTTCATTCATACCAAATTTTAAGTTGTTTCCATCCAACTTCTATGTGTTTTTATGGATAGAAATCTACAAAGGATAAACCTACAACTAGAAAAATGGAAGTAACATACTAGAACTACTGAGCTTTGGGAAAAAACATCTAGAGAATTTGCACGACATTCTCCATCTCCCTACAGTATTACATCAGAAATGTCAGCTGTAAAATTTAATGGTTCCAATTTACTCACAAGTTATTTTTTTCCCCCACATCTTAAAATATTTCAGCTTTAGGATTTTTTTTCTCTTGTAGCAATGTGATCTCTTAAGTGCTCTAAAGTATTATGCTAAAAAAAGCCTAATGGTATTCCTTCTCTAGTTTATCATACTGTCTCCATAACACTGATTGTCTCAGTTCAGAAGTGTGAATAAATATTGTACAATATTTAATTTGGTTTTTCTTCAGCTGTAGTCATTTTGGCACCAACAGAAAGTCAAATACAGGACTCTTGAGGAATCCCACTGCCTCCCACCTACATAAGCTGTTATCAATGGAGGAAAAGAAGGCAGAATATGTTTCTGTTACTGGAAAACAATCCACAATTCTCTTCATGATATTTAGCCCAAAAGATCTAACACGTTCTCCCACAGATGAGCTGAGAGTGGAGTTCAGAAAATGAGTAAAATTAAGGAAAATATATTAATCAATAAGAATGTCACTGTTCTAAATGCACACAGAAAAATGAGACCAAGATTTCTGCCGCTTTTCAAAAGAATTTCAAAAGAAGTACCTCCTTCTCCTGATTATTAATGGACTATTTCTCATAACTAAGGGCAGAAGAACACCCACATTAGTTAATCTCAGTTCTTCAATTTCAGGCAGCCAAAATGACAGAGAAGGATTTGTAAAATATAATTTAAGGGACAAAATTCAATGCTAAGCTATGTGGGTTTACCTTTAAATATGCTGAATTCTGACATGAATGCCCAAAACTCTGGAATTAGAATTCAACATGCTGGAAGGATGCAGTGCAATGTGGCTAGCAGCAGCACTGCCATTCTTAGAAGTCAACAACAGCCAGTTGCCCTTAAAACTGCTTGGCATTGGGTAGTGCATTGAATGCATACTCATAGATATTGTGAAGGTCTTCTAGCTCAAGACCACCTTCATTTTAAGGACAAAAAAACCTGTAACTTCTTTCAGCTTCTAAGCTGTTGGTGATTACAGCTTCTGAAACTTCAAAGCAAATTTAGGTTTTTATATGATAATTCCAACAAAGGTTTCAGTGATCAATAATAAACTACCCTTGCCTCTATATAAAATATAGTTTCAAATAGCTGATAGGATATATATTTTCTTGATACACATTTATGTATATATTTTTTCTCTAAGTCATCATAGACTTTTCAAATTCTTTATTTTTGGTACCAGATGGCATGAAAATTGCTGTTGTTTTCCTAGAAATTCACTAGAATTGTTCTCATTAGACTATGCCTTATGCAAGCTCTCAATTCGCCTAATTTCCTGTCTCAGTTCCCTTGATACTTCCTTCAAAATAATGAAAACTTTCTGACAAAGTGAGGACAACCAGTTTAAAGCTGCTTGTCTCTAACTGCTTCCCTGTGTCTAAATACTTCAGCAAATATTCAAGATCACACAAAACAGGCTCAACAGAATAAAGTATCAGGGTGTCAGTCTTGACAGCAATCCTGTTATTGTTTTGCATTAGATTTCAGAGTAATTTTTAGCACAGTCTTTTTTCTTTTCTACTTGACATCACCACATTGGTCAGGCATGAAAAACACAATAAACATGGTAGGTGCAAAAAAAGCAACTCTAACAGACAATAAAGCTCAGGAGTCTGAAACCATAACCAAAAAAAATAATCATTTCTGGAAAAAATACAGTTGAAGAGGTTTTCAATAGTGACAGAAAACACCAATCCATTTTCAAATACTGCTGAGTGAGTAACAACAGTTTTCTCAAAGTGGGGCTAAACAAACAGCCCAATCCCAGGTCAATTAGTACAGTGGGATTCTTTTAAGCACATACCTCAGACAAGCAGCAGAGAAGAAATCCATTTGAGAAAAGGTGCTGAAAGAGCTTGAAGTCCACCTGGCAAATTTCTCGTGCTGTTTGAAAAAGCAAGACGGTTCAGATTACGAACCGAGCCACATCTACAGCATTAGAACCAGTCCTGGGCAGTATGTAAATCAAAGTAAGAGCTGCTAGCAGTGCACCTGGTCAGAAAGACTAAGGGCAGAGGGGGAGAGAGAGAAAAGTGAGGGCTGCCTTTCTTCCTTTGGTAAAACATTTGTGTGAGGCATTTAGCCTTTATGCAGAGCTTTTCTACGGGAAGGAAAACTGTACAATCCTGCAGTGCTTGCTTTAGACTTTAATATGTCTTCCATGAGAAGGAACAACATAACTTCTGTTATCTTTCAAGAAGTTCAGGGGAAAATATGCAATAATAGCTTAACCAAAATGACTCCCAAGCAAAAAGGCAAACATCTAAAAATATAAGGCCACTGAAACATATCTTGTGACAAAATGCTGAGACACCAAAAAGAACTGACTGCAGCTTCAAAACATTTTTAAAGCAAAAAAATTGCTTCTTAATTATAGAAGCAATTTTCTTCTTAATTATATGCTTAACAATAACTATAAAGCAAGCATTAAAAAAAAAAAAAAAAAAAAAAAGAAGGGGGGCTCGGGTGGGGGGTCCATGCTGACTGCTCACATAAATGCACTAAGGTCTAGGATTTACCATCCTCCTGGCTTACCTGATAAAACTGGGATTTCAAAAACATTATGGAAAAAAAAACCCCAAAATAAATTAAAAAACCCCAAGAGGTAGTGATGATGAAATTCTTGAAATGATAATAAAGCTGGTTAGATTCTCAGTTCCAAAAGATTACAAAGTGTTTATAAATTGCTGCATTCTCATCGAGAAGGGGAAAAAAAAAAAAAAAGACCTCTGCAGTATCCTCTGCTTCGTTCTCGGCTTCCTGTTCTGAGGCTCACTCTGTGGTACCTAATACAAATCAGCAAAGAGCAGGGGGGGGAAAGAGGGGGAAGGGAGGAGGGTAAAGAGAGACAGAGAGGAAGGTAAAGCTAGAAATAGGGGGAAAAAAAAGATACTATGCCATCACCTTAAAGGACAGCCCCATCTATCGGCAAAAGCACAGAACCGGCTGGAAAACAGGGCTTTTTTTGAGATTTCCCGACCCAAACGAGACTGAAAATCTGCAACCCCGTTTTCCTTCAGGAAGAAACAAAGGGCAGGGACAGTGCTGAGAAGTAGATTTCTTTGTCCACTGTTAAATGAGCTAAAGTCTTCAGTAATTTTAATTTCTTTTCAGTTAATTACTTGTCTCTGAAATGTGACGGAGATAGTTTGCGTTAGTGTAAGCCCTTAGGAAAGCACCAGAAACCTTTCCAGGTCAGCCTCTGACATGTCACAGCTAAAAGCTACCTGTCCTCTGTCTCGTTTCACACCTGCCCTCTGAGGAGCGCTGGTAGGCTCAACCTCATCACTCATGGGTTCAGTCACCCAAAAAAAGGGTTCCCGTGACCAGCCCATCTATCACAGCCCATCGCTAATCACGCCGCCCGGGACACGACTGCCACGTCAGCTCTATACATTCCCCGGCATTCAGATGGCAGCTGCGCAGCCAAATCTGGAACCTGGACAAAAAAAGGCTCCTTTTTAAAATTCAGACTGCTAAGTAACAGTAACGGTAACTGCTAACACAATGAACCACATCTGCACTGGATCAGGCTCAGCTGGAGCTAAACCACATCAGCATTCTCCACTCCTCATTGTGCTTTACTGACCAATAAATACCGAAGTGGGGATGAGTGATCGCTTGTGAAAGCCCCAGCCACGCTGGAGGGGTGGGAGCAGAGGGGTAGGAGAGGAAAAGAGGAGCAGTGACTGCCGAGGTGAGAGGTGCATGGAAGGAGGGCTAAAAATAACACCGCATTTCTTTCATTGTTCACTACCATTTCTGCAGGTACAGACAGAAGAATATGAATCTAACTAATACCTGTATGCAACGAGGCATATCTATGATATAACAGACACTTACTGTTAACCTCTGATTCTGTGACCCCAAGCAGCTTTAATGAATTTTATGCCGTAGAGTCAATTCTAATATTCTGATATGGGTTTTTTTCTAATATTTTTACATCACGATGTTTTGATTGCTTAAAGTTTGCTTGAATCCAAGCTATGTGCTTCTCCACTGCCAGTGGTGACCTGTGGTGCTTGTCCCTTCACAAGAAGCACCTGGAATTCTCTCAGTATAACACCTAATTTTCAAGCATTTATCAGTACAGAATGTTATAAACAATTATTCTAATAATTAATTCTAATTGGACAATTTTAAAATATGTTATCTTCAAATACTGCAGTGATTAAAAGGATACAGCAAGCAAGCTTGTGACACTAAATTTTTAGTTAAAACACACCATAATAGATTCAATTGCTAGTACTAAAATGCTGCCATAGAAATAGCAAGACCAAACTGGACACAACTGTCTCCTCTGAACACATCTGAGCTCTGATTTAGAAAGACCTCACATGCTTTCATCTTTCACTGCTGTCATGATCACCAGTTTCTAATTTAGCTTTTCTGCTGGCACTACTGGAAGGTTTCTAAGTGGCTCAGGCAGCTCCCCTCTACCCAAAAAGTAGTTTGAGTCTATGATCTTCAGGTAGAAAGAGCTTTAAATCGTTATTTTAATATTAGCAGCTGGTAGCACACAGTTCAACTGTTTGGTTCTTTCTTAGGTATAATTATAAAGGCAGATTTGTGTGTTTTTCATAGATTTGTGAAGCTCTTCAGACTCATGTAGAGCATTTGCAGGTGACAAATGACTTTGTAGCACTAGTAACACCTGACTTAGAAGCTTAAAAATTTTAAATACTAAACAGATGCTTAAATACAATTGCTGATGCCAATTGATCATTCCCAGAAATCTTTCTGTTCATGGAGGATGTTCCTGGAAATGATGGATTGTCTGGGGTTGATAAACACAGATTTATCACAAGGATAAAAGGTAAAATATTTGTCCCTCAGCTTAACATTTTAGTATGAGTCCCTCCAGTCTTTTTTACAAGCTGGACACATTTGACATGTTACGGGCATAGTTCCTTTCAAACATTGCACTTTGAAATGAAATAAACAACACAAAATTAAACATTAGCCTAGCAACAAATGAACTAAGACACCCTTCTTTAAGTATCATGAGATTTTCAGCACAGGATGCTTAATATGACCACTGACTTTGAGAAATTGCCAAGTACCATAAACACAATGCTGAAATCTGATTTTTTGAAGCAGGTTTCTCATGGCTCCAGTTTCACTGCTCACAGTATAACTAGGTGCCCAAATTCAGCTCCAGCAGCTTACATTGTCAGGAAAATTGATAGGGTTTCTGATTATCTTAACAAGCTTCTTTGGTGGCTTCTTGAGTCAGACTGTTGTCTGTTGTTATGGGGTTTGAGAGAGATTTGATCAACACAACAGCAACTTCTTTCCAACTGCTAAACAGCTATATCCCATGAATTCTTGTATTTTTAAAGTTTTATATATTGCACCACAACTGAAGAAAACAAAAAAAGATATAGATTTCTCAACCAGAGCTGCTCCAATTCTAAGATAGATGGGAAGTTAGTAAATAAAATATGGTTTCCTTTTCCTCTCCTCCCCAAAATCTGTTTGCCTTTTTACCTTCTGTAAACAACTAGTAAATGGCTAGTAGCCAGTGAAATCATTTTCAAAACTAAGCAGGTCCAGTATACTCATTGCATTCTGTTTGGAAATCTTTGAGCAGTTTTTCATGTAGGAGAAAACGGCCATGGACTGAAGCAGCCATCCACTGAGGAGAGGCACTGAGGAGAACCCCTCCAACCACGCACAGCAGGGACACAGCTGCCAGGCAAACTTCCAATGCAGCCATGAGCTTGCAATCCTGCAGATTGCAGATTCTGCAGACCTGGTAACTTTGCCTTAATGGGGATCTGTGGTTCACTTGTCCTCAGATAAATTTTGACCAGTCCTACCTCAGGAACACTCTGTAAATATTTAAGAGCACTGGTGAAGAACAGCCCAGTAAGTTTTTGGCTCATGAGCCTTAGTGATCACCAGGCACTAGGACAGTCTGTTTTTCTTCAGCACATAAAAGGATTCATTGGGAAGTCCTTCTCTAGTGCTCCTCTGTACCACAGTTCCCTTTCTTAAAAGAACTTATAATGAAATGTAAATTAATTAAAAAGGGAATGTGGTTTGTCTTGCTCCTTCAGTATTTTTTTTGCTGCAAACATAGCTGTGTACAATCTAGAGAAAGCTTCAAAATTAACCTTAGAAGTTCAGATGTTCAGTCATGGCAAGAAAACCACATAAGCAGCAATGCAGAAGGGTATGTTCAATTAATAAAGTGTTAAGAGCAATAGATATGTGTCTTTTTAATGGAAGTTTACAAGGTATATTTTATTTACCAAAACATTTTTTAAAATCTCCCTTGGTCCTTTACAGTATGTCTTTCTAGTGTTCTAGCAATGAATTCTATGAATTACAGTGGGTGTGGAAAACAGCTAATGGAGTAAGTCATCTGATAGATAAGGCATTAGCCAACCAAGATCCTCCATGAACTGCTGGTGAACATCATGATCCAAGGGACATTTTCTCTTTCTAGACTTGTGAACCAAAACTGTACCGCAGTCACAGAAGTGCTATCCAAGCAGTTAAGGATGGGAAAACATCAAAATGGAGACCCAGGACCTGAAAATGAGACACACTGTAGCAACACAGAAGACTGCATCCAACCAGTTTAAAGGAAGCGCAAGGAAAACCTCTGAATAAAAAGTACAGTAACATTTTGCACAAGGAACAAAGCACATCTGTCAGCTTCTAAACAGCTGTCTTCAGAATAAGTAAAGCACATTTCTACAGCAAGAGCATTTTGTCCCATTAGGAATATTTTTGTGTACTAGATTCAAATAAAAGTTGACAGTTCTAGACAGTGAAAGATCTGCATTTCCAAATTTACACGGAAAGCTTGTCAACTACACCACTACAGTAATATTTAGTTATTACATGACATAAAATAAGACACTAATATTTTAGGTATTTCCTTTTCAATTTAGCACTGATTTAGCATGTGTGTGTCATCACAATACGTATCTCAACTACTCAACTAAAATGAACAGATAAAACCTGAGATCTGAATAACTTATTTGATGCACTTTGGTATTGTTTCAATGCTCCTCAGTTTTAGTGTAATTTCCATAACTATGAAGAGAGCAAAGAAACTTCTTTGCAGTACATAAAACTCTAGTGCTCTGAGAAAAAGTGAAAAGCTTGTCAGAAAATTCAGCAGCATACTGTGATTTGAGGAAGTATAAAGAATATTGAAAGCAACCTACCAATGTAGCCATGGATTGGACAATTCCAGTAAACCACAGAAAAATACCAGGAGGAGGTACTGACCACTAACAACCAATATCCTGCATTGTAGTGGGTTCAAAACATATTTAACAGCTCAGGTTCAATTTCTCAGACCCAAAGTGATTTACCAGAATATGGGATATATGAATACACATAGGAAACAGCATTTTCTAACAGTTTGTATCCTTCTGTAATATCTGCATCTTGCTATGCTGAGAAGTACTGTGTGCCCTGCTATGAACCATGAGGGAAAAAAAAAAAAACAAACAAAAAAAAAACGCACACCACTTCCAGAAGATCACTCTACATTTAAAGACAATAAGGCCTTATTTTCCCTTCTAATTGAATAGATATGTTATTAATACTCCTTGAGCCTGTAAGAAAATACCTGAAGCACCCACACTTGAAATGGGATGGAACACAGTGTACTCATATATAATAGCATAACTATTTTAGAACACTTCATGCAGCAAGAGACAAAGAATGTGAAGTACATCATTGCAATAATTCATGGTACCTAGCAGATTTTTCTGTGTTCCTATACTATGCTATTATTTTTAGTTTGTTTGAAAGACATACTTCTGTATTTCCAAGCCTGAAGTGGTATCTATAAAATATTATACAATAGAATATGCTGCATTGCAACAGAGGTGTTATCAAGATACCAAAAATGAGCTACACTTTCTTGAACCTAACTTTCACGATGTAATTAATGAAGGCAGCAGCTTGGTATATCTAATAAATCACAGCATTGATCTATATGACTGTCACTACAAAAATAATAAAAAAAATTAGTACTGGTAAGGTAAGACTATGATGAAAAGACAATTGGCTGCTTGGAAGTTCTTTTCTAGAGAAAGAGAGCTTTCAAAGACAGTAAGAAAATGATAAAACAATTCACCTCACTTCAGAACAAGTGTTGAAATGAAAATCTATTCATTATTTCCAGAACAATGTGAAAACAACTAGTTTTTTATGGGGAGAAAAAATACATTTAAAAGGCTTCCAGGCTTCCATTCTTCCTATCAAAATTAGTTTTAATCTGATATCAATGCATAACCTTATATAAATATCCAATATTATTTTGATTTAAGGGACCTGGGCATTTACATTTAAAACGAGCATGAAAATTTTGTCAATGACTTATTGTAAACTACCAACAATTTTGCATTCTTAATTTACTATTTTGACACACATTAACATAATTCAATACAAACACCACTATTTTAAAGTTAATATTGAAAGAAATCTTGGCCGTAAGCTGTTAAATACAGCGCATTGATACAATGCTGACCAAAGTTCCTCTCAGTTATGATTTGAGATTTTTTGCTATACATTCCCCAGTATTTTTAATTCATTTATGTATCTTAAATTTGTACTAATTTTCAAAATTTGCTGAATCCCATAAAGGAGACGCCCTGTACCACAGAACAAAAAAGTTGCTGTCCAAGGTACTGCACATAAAGACAAGTGTTCCAATTAACCTCTCAAATGTCTTAAAAATGTTTTCAGATTTATCAGTTGTCCTTAGTGAGCTAGCTTTGTTGAAATTTGTTATATGATACTGCAGTATCAGTGTTATGCTGCTTCTTTCCAGGGCCTCTTCTACTGCATTCCAGTATGATCAGACATTCCAGCACCTGACAATACCCAGTATGTATAACTAAGGACAAACCTGTTCTCTTCTTTGTTACAGACTGATTTTCAGCAGGCTAAAACACAAAAAAATGTCTTTAAATTCTACATGGTGCATGAATAAAAGCTACCCTCTAATATAAATCTAGCTTCCCATGTACTCTTCTGGCATTCTGCAGAGCAGTCACTAAATGAAATTTTGTCTGCAGTATTCACCTTACTTATATCAGAAGCATAAAGGTTCACACATTGATGCAGTACATAGCAAACAGCATCCTGGGTTTAACTGCTGCTTCAATAAATAACCATAGAGTATAAGAAAACTAAATACAATTTTTGTTTCTTTTGTTATGTTTAATAGGAGAAGCATAATTTGCAAGGCTAAAAAAATGCAACAGCCAAGAACTGCAGTAAACCTCTCAGAGCTAATAGCAACATCCAATAATGCTTTCCCACACCATCTTCAAGCAAATGGATTTAATTCACTGCTTAATCAGTCAAATTAAGACTAATCCCCATATGGTTAGAAAGGATGTTTCTTAACAAACCCGATTTATGATTTATTTATTTGCAAAGTGTCTTAAAGCTGAGATGCCTAGAAGAACTACTATGTTTTTTCAATCATGCTGACAGAGCTGGTTTTACCTAGGAAAATTATCTCTGCAATTCACAGCATGGCTGACAGCTATCTGCATAGAAAAGCAGCACAGTAACCATTTAAATCATGCAGAAACACTCACCCAAGAAGATGTAGCAAAGATCAGGATCCAGCTTCCAGACCCCATGAAGCTGAGGGAGCAATCCAGTAGCTTGCTCAGGCCAGCAGTGTCTCTCCTACACTTGACCTAGACTGCCTTACATAATGAGGAATCAGTGCTGTATCCTGTGTGGAGGAGCAAGCTGAATGTCATCACTGGCAGAAGTAGGGAGAACTGGCAGCAGGCAGGCTGGTAGTTAGCATGGAGATCACGAAGTCTGCTTCCCCTGACTGTTCTGGGAGAAAAGACAGGAACAGCTCAGAAATGCTGGTGTCATTCCTCCCCTGGAACGAATGACCGGAAGGAGTGAGGGTGTTACAAATGTGAGGCAGACAGCAAGTGCTGGAGCTGCAGCTGTACCTGCTCTAAGGCAGCAGAGCTCCTGTCACACGGTGTCTGCAGGACTGCTCAGCTGCAGCTGGGGAGAGCAACAGCAAGGCAAAGCACCGAGACACACATTGCTCCTGCACACCTCTCTCTGGGTATTGCTTGCTGGGGTGAGTAGAGGGAAAGCACTGGCATTAGGTAAAGTCTGGGATTAATTTCCAAAGGGAATTGCTATTCCCTCCAATAAATCTTACTGCATGCCGGTTAGTTTCTGGACAGTAATAATTTTTTTACCTGTTGTGCATGGTGTTATTACAGGGGTTAAACTGCTTCTATTACAGAGGTTTGATTTTTCAAGAAAATGATGGGTAAGATATATTCTCCGTTGTGAAAATATTTACAATCATTTCTGGTGCTTCTTTGCTTGTGTTTTTGTTTTTGTTTTGTTTTGTTTTCTTGAGAGAAGCCTTGGTATATTTCCTAGTTTATTATTGTTTGGGTTGTATCAGCACTTCTGTGCGGGGCATAACACAAGAAACAAGTATTCAGACTTAGCCAGCCATTAAAAACCTACACAACCTTTTTCTAAAAAAGCACTTTATATAAATTAAAACTACTGCACATAACTTGTATTCCATAATTTATTCTATTTTTTTGTTTGAAAAGCATTTTAATGCTTCAGTTGTAATTAAAGAGCCTTAAATACATATAATGCATATACAAATTATTATCTAATTAATATTCTGATTGATAAAGTTTCTTAAGGGAAAGATTTCACTAAGATGTTTTGTGATTATATTTGAGACTGCTTGATTAGACATAATCAAGAGTAAATGCAATTGGACACAAATTCCTGTGGCAACATTAAAAGACAGGTCAAGAAAAGTTTTAAGTCTCAATGTGAAACATTGACTGTGGTTTACAGAAGTCAAGTTAGGTGCAGGCTCTGTTAATATTAGTTATGTCCTTAGTGGACTAAACATGACCTGAGCTCTGATCTCAAAAGAGAAAATAAGGGTGAAAGAGAGAAAAATAATCCAACTTTTTGTCTTCCAAACCTATTTAATTTATATTTCTCCTTTTGAGATAAACTTGCAATGACTTTTCTATCAAATTTGATCAGGTAAAATAAATGCTTGGTTTTAACTGGTTTTTGAAATACATATTTTCATTGTGTCTTGTTGAATGTTTTCCCTTTTCCTTTCTTGAGAATTACAAAAAAAAAAAGGAAAAAGGAAAAAATTTAAAAAAAATCAGAAACATTTGATATAAAAGGCAGACCACTATTAAGACTTACAGGTAGAATACCCTGAGTTAAGTAGAATGTGGAAAAAAATCCAAGAAAAATATAATTTGAAAATTATTTTTTAAAAAATAATTTTTCCTGTATTTGAAATCACTAAGTATTTTTCCAATCTTTGGAAAATAACATTAAGAATACATTGGTGCATTTTTTTTTTTCACATATTGGTTTAGACTGCTAATGAGGAGTCCCTATTAAAATTTTACATAATTTTTATGTACCAACCTCCAATTTTGGCATGTTTCAAGAGTTAAACAAGAGTGGTTGGTTTAGAAAAAAATCCGTTTACATACTTGGCCTGGGCTAATCAAGAGTTCAAAATATCATGACCTGTATTAGGCTTGGGAAACATACAAGGGCAGTTTAATTAAGATGCAAAACCAGCAATTCTGTTGGCCATGGCCCTCCAAAGAGCAAAGCAGACAAAGTACTCACATAAAGCAAGCTCAGTTGCCTCCACAGCCATGGCACTGGACAGCACAGACTAGGGGTAACAAAATGTTGACTGCATCAGGAAGAAAAATAAAGAAAGTTCATTGGTAAACTACAGGTTACTCAAACCAATACACAGAAATTGAGCAGAAAAGACTACCTAAATGAACAGAATGCAAATTTGGCTAGCAGCATTGCAAAGGCAATATACTGTTTGCTTGAGGTTGCAGTTCAAGCAAACTTGACTAAGTTTGATACAGCTGATTCCATCCTTGGAAGAAATGATGAATTGGATATTCCTTCAGAGTTTTCCAGTCTTATTTTCTATGATATTTCCTTTAAGTGTATATACAACCAGAGAACAACCTCATCACAATCTGTTCTCATGAGCATAAGGAAATCCAGTGCAATAGTTTGCAGACATTAAGTTTTGTCATTCAACATACACCTGAATGCCATAGCTTTTGTCTGGAGTATAGAAACTCTTTACTCCTCTAAGGCAGTAGCCAAATTACTCTTCCATTGAGCCACAGTACTTTGCAGTTTACAGTAACTCCTATAAGCATTTTTCCTTGTGTCTGATCTGTTGGCAAGTCAAGACTATCTAAACACAAATTGATACAGAAATTGCTGACATGTAGGACTTTCAGCAAAAGACTCTTTTTGAGCCAGCTGCACTGGTAATGTGAGTATTAATGTCTAATGCTTAACAGTGGTAAGAAAATAAGTCAAGTTTATATAATACTCAACTAGCAAATTAATTATTCTTATGCCTTAGCAGATAGAGGGTCAAAGTAAATAAAGTAAATTCAGTTTGAAAAAAATCCTTTTAAAAACTGTTGTCTGTTGAAAATGACTGCAGCAAAATCTGCTGACTGGAAAAAAAGAATGGACTAGAAAATCCCTCATGAGGATGGAGATGAAAATATGTATTTATGGAGGCTTAATATGCAGAGTAAAAAAACAATCAAAACTTTTTTGCTACACATGTTACGAAGATAATGCTAGTCATTATTACAGAAGACTGTCAGCCTATGAAACAAGTTCTGGAATTTTTCTTTAATGGAAAATATGGCAATAGAGCTTTGCAACACTTGTCACTAAATTGTCCTTACTTGCTGAGTTTATTTCCACAAGAGTCTATTCCATGCTGAAATGAAGGAAGCAGATCTCATAGACCTTACTCCTGCCAACAACCTTGAGTAAACAGGACAATTTTTTTTAGACACCTTGCTCTTAAGATGCCTTGCACATAAATAAATCATTGTTTGAGGTTTGCTCATACTAATATAGATTCCATTTGGGATCTGCTGAAACACTAAAATGCTCTGGTATCAGTGACTGGAGAGACAACTACAGTATCTTGTGGTGCAGGTTTTTGGCGTTTTTTTCCGTCCTTCTCTGACCTTTCTTTCTTTTCTCAAAATAATTTATCCTTTGTGTTCCTGAACAACCTGCACAAATGAGTCATGCTGAAATGTGTAAACAATGGCTCAGAGTCTTCAAAAAATAAACTCCTGTATTTAGACCCAATAACACATGGTCTTATAAACGGAGGAGGAGGGGGATTCCTTATAGGAGTCATTTACTCAAGTCTCTCTGAAGACTTTTTCTCTGCATGTGCTACTTCTGTAAGCAAAACCTATAAATGCGTATGACGTGCCTCCTTTTTGAAACAAGTAGCAAAAGCTTTTGATTTCTGTCTTCAAATATTATCTAGCAGCTCAAGACCTCGAATTACTCGGCATATATTTTTTTATTATTTGACCCAGTGATATCACAATGAAGACCACTGGAGGACTAGTCAAAGAGGAATGTTTTTCTTCTTTAGTTGACTAAACTTCCTGGTATTAATGCCAATATTCAAACAGGCAGAAGGACATCTCCAAATACCCTTTTGTCCTTAAATGATACCTTACCAAACTTGCAACTGAATGAAATGGCGTTTTAAAAAGCAGTCATATTTCCAAACATCTTAAATTGTACAATTTAGATGTTGTGTCAATGTTTTCAAGCCTCCTTTCCTTAGTATTTGACAACATTTACTATCATACCTATTCACAAGAAGGTCCTTGATTTTCCTCCAAATGATGAAGTATTCCAGTCATGAAAGGTCAACACTGAATTCTTGAATTCAGTGGATATTACTCAGATAGGTATCACTAATTTTGTAATTTTGTACTCACATGCGGTTTCTGATATTTAACAATATACATTATCCTAGAAAATAACTGAAAAATTATAATCCAATTAAGCAGAAAAACCTTCTACAATCAAACTATGAACATTAAATAGGTCAAGGTCACAGTCATCTGAATATTAATGAACTTTTCTTTCATTTCTCTTTGACATCCTTTCCTCTACAATAAAACTAGCTATGATAGTCCTTTAAATTCCTTTTCAAGATTCTTTGTAAGATTTATAGAGTTGCCTATTATACCTCTGAGAGTGCCTATAAACTGATTTCCCAAGCGACTATTTTTGCACTTATCTCATAAAAAACCCATCTGCTGTTTTGCATATTAATACTAAAAGAGAATGGCAAAAATAGGAAGAAAGAAAAAAGTTGAAAAATGAAAAAGCAGTTAATTAACCATTCAATAAATATGCCTATTTATTTTGAGTAAATGAATGATCTTTATCAACTGAAAATAATTAGTACTGGCAGGCTTTTCTGTTGGATTTTCTTCTATCACTGATTCCAGGATGTTGAATTTAAATTTTAATTATTTTTAGCATCTCCCTAAACTAGCTTTTATGAGCTTAAGAGCAGGAAAGGAACCACACTTAGTTTTGGAGATGGAGTTAAGTTGTCAGTCATCCATCAGAACATTTCTAGAAATTGTAGTGGTAGTACCTTGAACTCCCAGCCATGAGTTATTGATGCCTAAGAACAGTATCAGGCAAAACAGATTTATGGTTCAGCATAATAAATGTACCATTAGCACTAAAAGCAATAAGGTGCCTTTTTCTCTTCTTTATTTTTCCCCAAACCCCTCCTAAATAGCCCCCAGCGTGCACCATTTGTGATATTGATTTAACACAGATGCAGAACTGGCTAACACAAAATCCTGAAGGACCTACTACAGTGAACATGTTCACAAGACTGGTTATCCCCTCTAGCAACACATGAAGATACAATTGGTACCCACTTTTAGCTAAAAGGCATAAATTCATCATTTTAATTTCATTCTGGATCCAAGTACCTTATTTTTGTCTTTCTTTAATTGGGGGCAGACTAGTAAAACTATATTATTCCCATTAAATTTTCATGTCTTTTCAAGTCTTTGAAATGTTTATATTTTTGGGAAGGGAAGAAAAGAAAAATAATTCAGATGTAGTTCTTTACAGAAAAGTGATACTTCTTGTATTTTGCTTTACCACAAATTTTAGAAATACACTTAATAACTGCAGAGTAACAAAAGAGTGGGTGACCTGTTAAATATTTTCAATAGATCTCTTTGGTTCCCATCAAAGAAATTGTTCCAGTCCCTGTATTCTTGTTCCTCTTATTTCCATAATTTGGATGCTTCCAGAAAATATTACAGATCCCCTTTTGGTTTCTTGCTTTTCTTCCCCAAGATGTTCCTAGTCACTTGGGCATAGTTTACAATACAAGAGCTTACATTTACCTGAATAAGAAGCCTGTGTCTCAGGTGTTTTCCATGGAGGACTCCTTGAGCAGTAATCAAAGCTCTTCAGGTTATGTATTCCACATCCAAACCTTGAACTTGCACACTACCAGCTCTCATAAGCAAAAACTGTTCAGCCTTTCAGCTATGTAAATATGGATGGTGCTCAGGCATATAGGTAGGGCATGCTTCTGTCTTCATTCCGCCTTCACCAACCCAAAGATAAAGCTTAGTAAGAATGAGACAAGTCTTTTAGGATAATACCTTTGTACTATACCCATCAACCTTCATTCACTGCTGAATGACACAGCAGTCCAATGCACCAGATGTCCCAAATATTTCTGCATTCAGGGTAATCCCTTGTAGAGCAGGATTCAGGGGCTGTCAGTGACACTCTGACAGGTTCTGAGGTTCCAGTCTTTTGCTGACTGATAACCAGTGGTTTATTATTTACATAGCAAGACACATCCTTGCCAACACCTCAGGTTTGCACATACATTTCTCTTTTACTTAAGTGATCCTTTGTCAAATGCTGAGCTTAGCAGCACTGCACAAAGGCGTTAAAAAAGATATGAATACTACCTCATCTACAGAGAATTCAGCAACTCCTAGAATGCCTCGTTTTAAACTATTTCTTTTATCTGTCAGAATAAGGATTATTTTTGCTACTATTATTTGATCTTTCATTTAAGTAAACTCTGAAATGAAAGCAATTAACACAATAATTGCATAATCAAGAATAGCACTTTGAAGTTTGCAGGACAAAAAGACGTGAAAGTCTGTTATATTTGCTTATCCTGCTCATCTTTTTGACATAGCTGTCTCTTTTTCCTTCCCTTATGTGTGAAAGTAAACTGAATGTCCTTGTAAGCCACTATGGCTTGATTTCAGACAGAGTAAATCAAACAAACAAACAAAATCAGCCATAAACAGACGAAAGCAATGCCTAAAATGCCTTGTCATTAAATGATATTAGCTCTTCCTGTTAATCTCTTTCAAACTGATTCCACACTGTAAAGCACTGATATCTCAGAGAAATCTGCTGAAGAAATTCTCCCTTTCTCAATCATTCCCAGTGGCTCATTCTTCAAGATTCAGCTTTATATACTCAAATCACTAAGTCCTTAGAGGTCAATAAGGGAAAATGCTTCTCTGTTCCTACTTTTAGCAGGTCACTTCAGGTGAATTCAGCAAATTCTATTGTTTAAGCTACTTTAATGAAGCAAAATTCTTTCTTCATCATATTTACTTTTCACAGTTTTTAACTTTTATTGGAAGCTGTGGCATTGTGACCTTGGGAAAGGCATGTTTCTACTCTTTCTTCTTCAATTGCTTACAGTGCAGTATTGGGATGCCTATCACAGTCCTGACAGAGACCTTCCCCCCAGAACCAGTATCTCAACTTATGTCAGCTTTGAATCATTGCCTTGCAAAATGCAGATTTTGGCCTCCTTGTGTCCAAAGATGGACTTGCAAAGGAAATCAAATATCTCTCTATTCTTTTGCCTAAGAATGACTGGCTGAAGCCTTCTGAAAGCTTCAGGTCGAAACAGAGTCCTCTGGGAATGAGACTGAGCTCTCTCTCAAAACATACGCCAGAATTTCTGTGGAACTCGAATAGAGCCATAGAATAATTAAGGCTGGAAAAGACCTCTAACATCACATACAACCATTAACCCAGCACCACTGTGTTCACCACTAAACCATGACCCCATGTGCCATTAGAATAGAAACTAGAACAGAAACATTTATAGGACTTTCTGCCCATAACAGCAGCTCTCAAACCTTTCTCCAGGATTTCTGTTTTGATTCACCAACTTCCCGGAAACACTGAGTTTTCCACTGAACTTTCATTACCTCCTGATTTAAGACTAAGGGAAGAAGATGAGTAATTTTTTATTATTCTCTTTTTAACATAGCACTTTTGTGAGGATTCTTGAGCTTCAGGAGGCCTACCCTAATTTTGGTTGTGGGGCTATATTGATATTTTATTTCGACAACTTGTGCCCTGCCCCCCACCCCCCCCATTTGTTTCTCTGAGTCTGCTGGAATAGCCATGTCAGTCTAGAATTGGAGCAGTATGATAAAATCTGCCATTGCTGAGAGCTGCTCATTTTCAACACTCATATGGAAAGGAATGCTAAACCATTATAAGTTTACTCAATTGCAGCCACATTCAGATAAAGCAATGATTTTAGACAAAAAACCCCTGGAAGATATAAGGAACCTTACTTCATAGAACTTCAGGCCTCATGGGCTAGAATGCTTAGTCTCAGCTCCATTCCACTGGATTTAGCTCAGTTACTCCTCTAATTAAACCATAATTTATTTATTTTGACTGGAATCAGAAGGAAATTAAATAATTGGGTGACAAAGGCCATAGAATGAAGACAAAAAGTCACAGCAAGTGCCTCTATGGTAAGTGATTGCTAGATGAAATGTATCAAGATGTCCTCTGCTGCAGAAGAAAGGTTTTCAAGGGCTTTCACCTTCCTTTCTTGTTGACTTGAAGTGTAGCCCTTAGCTCAACAACCACTTTATAGCTGAGTTCATGAGAAAGATACAGCTGGATAGTTCCCATTAGTCCTTCAGATTGCAGGCATATTCTGAAAACTATCTAATTCCCAGTGTTAATTTAAACTTCCTCAAAGCAATTCAGAGAAAAAATAAACAAAAATACAGATTGATTTATGTATCTTGGAGAAGTTGTTTCATGATGTCTAAAGGACATAAGTTGATTATAATAATCTTAAAGCAAAACTATTCCTATTAATCGTAGGAAAAACATTAATGATGAAAGAAAAAGAGGAATTGCTAAGTTAACAAATTGTACGATTCAAGTGAAGAATTTAAATTTGATCTGTATCTGAATTAAAGGCCCAGATCAGTTCTGTGTCCACTGCCTTTTGTATCAGCTGTTCCAACACTTATTTAAAGTAAACTGCACTTTTCAAGGTGAAGTCATCTAGTGTCAACTGCTGTTTTCTAGAAAGTATTATTCAATTGTCAGACAAGCTGGGGAGTTCCTAGTGTAATATCGTCTCCATCCAAGAGTAATATGTGCTTCTTAACTTTCTTTTCATCAAGTTCATAAACTGAATTATTTAAGTTCGGTTTAAACTCATTGCCAGTGCCTCAAAACACTTTTTTGCATCTCCCACAATCTGTTAATAAGCCATTAAACTCCTTCTTGAACATAAGGCAGAATATTGTAAAGAAATCTCACGAGTGCCACATGTTCCAGCTCATATTGTGCTCATGTTCCTGCTTCCACTTGCTGCTCCCCATTCCCATCATCATAGTTGTACATTGGGCTTCTTGCCCTGGCAACGCATTTTAAGGTGGCTTTGGCTTTTATTTCTTTAATTCTTGTTTCATTTGAAAATTAACTTTCTTATCCTATATTCTGAGGTCCCAATTCTTGTACCTTCATTTGACTACATTCAAATTTGGTGTTTTCAACTCCAATATTTAAGCCAGACTATGCAGCTTGCCTTGAAATACCAACCTTATCAACTTTGTTCCTTCTTCTATGTCATCTGCAAACTTTACTATCAAAAACATTACAGCATATTGACAAAAATATACATAACTAACATAAATATTAATTACACCAAATAAATAATTTATTTATAGAGAGTTCTTCCTAGAAATAATACCACTCAGAAACTCCTCATTAGTAATATTTTTAAATGTATCAGCCCACCCTGTAGCCCACCTAATTTAATCACTTGCATCCAAACTAAGTGTTTAAAGTGTTTAAGTGTTTAAAGTCTATTTAGTAACATAAAACCCTCACAAACTATGCTTCTACACTTGCCTTTTTAAATAGATTTGTGATCTTTTCAAGAAAGAGAGTAATTTGACAAGATTTATCTTTGTGCTCATTACCTCTGTGCTCATTACCATAATTAGTACTTTAGCCTCTAATATTTTGTTCTTCAAATCCAAATATCTTCAGTATTTTACTTGGAACTGACATTCATGTAACTAATCAATAGTTCTTCAAAATGTCTAGTGTTTATAAATTTGGAGTTAGATTGGAAATCCTTCAGTATTCCTAATGTCATATTTTCAGAAACTTGCTGTTAGTTGTGAATATTACTGTTGTTCATTAAATCTTCACTGATTCACCTAATTTATTTCAACTTTTGATACACAGTAACAAAATGGAGTCCATGGCTGGTATGCCAACAGACAGCATTCAGAATATTAAAAATAATGTATTGCTTAACTCCTTTTCTTCTCATCTGTAGCAATGATGTGCTGCTTATATTTCTTCTGCTATTTCAGTAAGATGTAACCTACTCCAAGAGTCATAAGCACTACTGTTACTGTCATGAGTACTGAGTGTTTATTTGCATGTTCACCTTTGGATCACACTGAGTAGTCTCACAAAATGCTTTGTGGCTCTCAAACCCTTTTTTGACTATAATTTGAGCACATATCTCTATTGATAAACTTTGGGGGGTCACATCCCTGCCTGTGCTCACTGCATGCCACCCCATCAGGAATGATACAATTAGCTTCAGCGAAATGTGGTGGCTCCTTAAGATGGGGATGGTAGGAAAGTATTTTCTGTGATTTTAACTGAGGTTTGGAACAGGAAGCAAGTACCAGCAGCAGGCCTGTGCAAGTCATCATGCGGCTAAGACATGACTCTTGAAAATTCAGAGTTAAATGATTCTCTTCTCTCCTGGTTACATTTGTGTTGCTACTTTGTTAGTGCTTCAAATTTTAAAATTTTTATTAAAAAGTAATTTTTGTACAGAAGAGTTCTTTTCCGATCTAGTGAAAATGTGCAAAGGTATTGGTTTGGATGTATTGCAAGCACAAGGTAATTAACGTTTTGGACATTGCCTATATAAGCTGTAGATGGTGATATTTGGCAATGAAACTGAATCATAAATGAAGTGGGGTTTGGTGCATCCCAGCAGGTGCAAAAGAGCAGCAAGTTGTGTATTTGTAATTTCCCCAAGTCCAACACACAACCAGGGTGTGCCACAAAAACGCCCAAAGTCACACTGAAGCTACTCAGAACAGGATAAAAGATGGCAAAAGATGACATGTCTTCTCACAGAGGTGGCATCACACTACAAAGCGCAGTTCCTCTAATGATTTAAAATACCTCAGTAATGTTCATCTTAATTCAAATGCTGAGCTACTGTGCTTTACATGCTTCATATTCAACAGGGGCCTGAAGTCTTACAATCACCAGTTCCCTTGGCCAGGAACAGCCATTAGAATGTATTAAGCTTATGGAACATTTCCAATATTTCTTCAGCATGCTCCCGAAAATAGCTTTCTCCTATTTCCAAATATCTTTGCACTCTCTCTGATATAAATATATAATTATTAGAGAAAGAGGATTCACACAAACTCTGGATGAATGGCAAATAACAGACAACTTAATGCAAGCTTTTGTGAGGATGAGAATTCATCATTTATATAGGCTGGAACTTCTTGCCTGCAGAGACAAGGAGCTCCGCATAGCTATTGTGTGCCAAGAGCTATTGATCTTAATTTTTTATTGAACAGAAACTGGAGGGAGTCAAAGTAATTATAGACATGTAATTTGGCATTCTCCCCAAAGATCTTATGCTTATAATAATCAGTTAGTTTAGAAGTTGTTTTAGATAATTTTAAACCAAAATCCTGCAAGCAAAGTGTGGAAAAAATTATTAAATATTTGCAAAAAAACACAGAATAATAATCTTTAGAAAGACAGGAAGGAGACTAACAGGAGATAGGAATGAGACTAACACCTTTAGTCTAAAAAATTGTCAGGCCAGTGGTAACACCAGTAGCAAAAAAATATATTCCCCCAAATAAATCCTATTTTTGAAAACCAGAATAAGTATTTGAATAAAATACGTCATATAGTAAAATGTGTTAACTTCTATGCCTTAAAATTGTATTAGTTTGGGTGAATTAAAATTCCTGAGTTTGTTATTTAAAGATTGCCGTTTTGGGTTTTATTTATGGAATTGTATTTTTTCTATTTCTTTTATAATAATAAATAATTTAAAACATTGCATAGAACTGTGTATGGGGTTTTTGTAGGGGCATGTCTCACTTTTCATCTGTCTTGAAGGTTTTGCTATTGAAGTATTTAGTGCTTCCTGAGGTATTCCCAAACTATGGGAAGCTGCCTGCTGTTACTGCTACATTGAGCTTTCTGGATTTCATTTGCTGGCTGAAGTCTGATATCATTATAAACATAATTTTTAATTTTTTTCCTACCATTTTTCAGAAAAGAGCACAATGATTTTCAGTAATGAAAGTGATGGGTGTACGATTTCCTGCTTACATTACCAATTCTTTACACCAGTATACCTGGGAACCTACTGGGCATGGGAACAGACATTCCAATTACTCTGTTTAACAGGGAATTATCAAATAACCTGCTTTTGCAAAACTCCTCTTTTTCATATGGCAGGTACACATATAGATGGGTATTCCTTTGTCACTCCATACTTACATGTTGCATTTCATGGTTACCAAGTCTGATTTCCCTGCAGACACTGCAGTATAGAAACTCTAGGATATATTCCTATTTCTATGACCTCTCCTCTTGGTGTTGCCTTGCCTGTACCCAAACGATTTGGAGATAAAATCCTGTCTAAGCCAAATCCAGATAACACAGAATAGAAAATGTGCTTCCAATGGGAACTCCTCATCATGAGACATAAGGACTGATCAGAAACACAGACATTTTTTTATAGTTGCTACAAAGGCATATGTGTGAGCTTATGTTTAGGAGGGTCCCTAGAGGAAAGCACATATGCATGCTGTTTACCATAAGAACCTCTTAATCTTTCACATATGCCTGGCATCTACATTTCTGTTTTCAAAAAGATTGATGCATTATATATTCCAGTAACTTGAAAAGCAAATATGAAGTAGTTGGGTTGATGGATCACCATGCCTGAAGTTTTTCCCAACCATTTCAATGTAGAAATAAGTTGGAATTAAAAAAAAAACAAACAAAAAAACCCCAAGCAAACAAACAAAAAACCCAAATACAAAACAAACAAACTCATGCATTGGAAAAAAACCCTAGGACTAATTTTATAAATTACCATCTTTTAGAGAATTCAAAACTCTTTTTCCAGCACTCTGCAGATGTTGATTGCCTTTCAGTACTCTGTCTAAATGGTTACAACTAAAGTAAGATTCATTTCCCTCACTTACAATTTATGTTGCTCAGATGGTATCCAGAATGCTAAATTTTAGAACTGACTACACATTCAAGAGCTTCAAATGTGGAGAATAGTTTCAATTATCTATGTTTTGATAATTACAATGAAGCTGCCTTGAGTGTTCAGTATCTAAGCTAGTTTTGCTTAAATTTGCTGAAGAGTGTCTGAAATATTGATCCTAGACCTTTTATTTGCTTCTGTGGCCTATTCTAATGTACCTTTTGAGTCCAATCATTTTTTTTCTTCAGTTGATCATCCCCCATTAGACACTTTTTGAAAGAAGCTACACCTGGATGAGCGTGGTATTCCTCCCAGCCCATTCTTTAAAACAGATGCAAATTTGTCAAGATCCCCTGGGTCTGCACTTATTGCAAAGCATTTGTTGATGCTGGTGGTGCTTTCAGACTCTTTATAATAGATTATTGATACATGGACTTGAATATGTCAGTAAAAGGATCTGAAAGTAACAGAAAGGGCCATAATGCCAACAAGGAGTTTCTGGTGTCCTGAAGTGAAAAGTGAAATTTTAGTGAGCTGAGCGGCTGTGTGTTAATTTTTCTGAGCTGAATTTACCCAACTACTTTTGAACCTGGCATCTGTACATCTTCTATTTGTGAATTTAATGAGAGGATCATGACTAGACAGTTTTGATTTAACAGAAGGGGAAATATATAGAACCGCATACATGGGAGTACCTGTTTTGCTAAAAATATTATCTCAAGATCTTTAAGTTCCTACACAATGATCAAGAAGAAGCTGAGCAGCTTTTAACACTTACCAGCCCTTTCAGAAGACAGTTCCCTTTCCTGCAGCCAGCACTTCCATAGTCCTGACAAGCTCCAGGCACTGACTCACAGGTCAGCTTCAGTGGGATCTCTAGGCAGCCAAGCCAGGAGTCTTCCAGCTCACTTGTTGTGACCTGGTTCCTCAACTGCCCTCTAGTTAGGAGCCCCCAGAGTGATGGCTTCCAATCATATTTTCTTTTTGCTCATTATAATCTGCTGTCCTATTAAAGCAACTGACTCATTCATAGACCAGTTAGAAGCAAAACATACACTACCCAAAAACACTTGCAGGAGCACTTTGTTGGTCATGGTTCGATCACATTTCTTTTCTATCTGTATTTTTTCTGAATAATTTTCTCCCTCTCTCTCTCTCTCTCTACATGCTTCAGGTCATTCACTTCCTATTGTCTGTTTTCCCTTCCATTTTATCATTTTATTTTTAGTTACAAATTCTCCCTCATTCACCCAAATCTTAACATTTAACACTTTGTCACCATTATGAATCCTTCCAAAAACTGGTGACTGCGCTTGAGATTCTGGAATGAAAGGTATTGGAGCAAGTATATCTGTGGACATAAAAAACCCAAATTTGTCACATACTAATTCTTACCTGATAAAACATCATACAAATAAAATCATACACATTATATTTATAAAATGATTGGTAGTGTATTTTTTTTCTTCAAGAGAATGCCACATTTGCCTAACCCATTAATTTCTTATTCTTCCCACCCCCCCTAAGGAAAATCATAAAACTTTCTGCCTTATGGAGAATGGGGCACAGACTTGTCAGAGATCCTTCCAAGTAATATTATGCTTTTCATGCTATTCACTATGCATCAGTTCTGGCTTGTCTTCCCATCCAGAAACTCGTTCTTTTTCCTCCAGAGGAGATTAACGTGAAATTTGATAGCTTTCAAAAGCGGTTTGAAACCTTTAACAAGAAATAAGAGCAGTTGGGACCAATTGTTCTGAACAGTGAAACCTGTCACTGCATATAGCCAGGCACACTTTGACAGTACTTTCACTCTGAACAGGGTAATAGGAAAGTCAGTAAAGAAATGTTGTGTAACCTGCCTTGAAGCCCATATTCTCTGAGTATAAGAGAATTTGAACAAAAGACAATGAAAACTGCATTTGTTGTGTAGGTAAAGAACATGTTGGTTCTGCTTATCTTCTAAAGTAAGCTCCTCCAGGCAGGGACTGTATCTTTGTACTTTTTACAGTATCAAATGTGCTGTAAGCATTTAACAATTAATAATGAATTGTAAGTAAACGCAAAACTTGTGAGAGGTGCCAGACTGCCATCTCTGGAGAACTGGCCTGTCTATTTACGTAGAGAATAGGCAGCACAGCATTGCAGACTTGTTTATGCTGCTCCAAAAAATTTACTAATTCATTTCACATAGGCTGCTGAACAACCACCATCAGATGGTAACTGCTCAAATCACTAAAGTCCTAGAGAGATTTAATCTGCTCCCTCCATGTTCCAAAGCTACAACAGGGGGTGTATCTCATTTTCGATCAGTGGAATGAAGTAGCATCTTCTAATTTTAATTGGAAGTAACATTAATTCAGGAGATAAAAGGCTTTTAAGAGATGCCAAGAAGTATTAAAAATAGTATTAGGGGAAATGCTGTTTACCAGAACTCTGTTTAAGTGCCATAGTAAGTGAATTAGAAGTAACTTGTTTGCATTTTAGCCCCATGATTTTTAGTTCATTTAGCATGTCTTGCATTTTCTGAAATTATGAGGAATCTAGGCATAGTATAACTGACAGTACGTAAAATGCTTATGTAATATCTAATTATCTTCTTTGAATTTCCCCTTTAAAATACCTCTGGAATAAAATGAAAAGTATGAAAACCTTTTAAAAGAAAACCTGAAAAAACCAAAGTGCTTCATTCAATGTTGTACTTACTAGTAATTCTTTGGATGGCAAAGTCAGCAGACAGAAGGAACTTCTTCAATTCTATGCTGAAGTAAAAAAAGAAAAAATCCAAACCTCAAGTTATTTCCCTGTGGCTACATCATTCCAGAGAACTACATGTTCACCTTCACATCAGTTGCTCTGCAATTAATAAATCAGGCTTATGTCTATTACAGCCCCCAAAATCAAGCCACTGTCTTTCTCATTAAGCAAATAGCAGAAAAAATGGGAATAGTAGGGTAGCATTCTGTAGAGGTACCCATCTGCACTGAGGCAGATAAATAACATCAATCTGACCGAAACGAGCTCCTGCTCATCCCATGTGTCTGTGTACTGTGGGTGTGATGGGTTCAGGCACAGATTCACACAAACCCACTTAGGTCTAACTGTGCCACAAATGTTGATTGCACTTGGCTTTTTAGAGGTTGCACTGCTTGCTGCCAGCCCCATGTATCTCCCCATAGCTGATCTTACTGGAGACAGCTTGTTTTTATAACACACAAGTCTCTCTGAACCTTATGCTTCCCTCCCCACGTGGCAGGTACAAATGTACACCTCTCCAGCTGATCTACCATGTAGGTTTTTAATTACCAATAAAACACGGCTCCAAGTAATATCTGCCTGCTTTGTTTAAAGGCAAATAATGCCACACTTCACTCAATTACCCACTACAGGAGCCACCAGCCTGCAGCTTTATGCTACCATTCCCAGCTATTCCTCAAGTTACTGAGGATAGCCATTGCTTTCCATGACACATTTAAATCAGCCTTTCAATTTTGCCCTGAAAAAAAAATCAGCAAAACACAACCAATAAGCAGATGTCTACCATTCACCTTGAAATAATAAATTCACAGGTACTATTTTGAGTCTTTTTTTGCTCCCATCTAATCCCCAAAATACTGTGACTGTGAATACTATTACTTTTTTTTTTTTTTTCTTTTTAATTATTGAAGTTCATTATTCAATTAGTCTACATTCTGCACTTGGAACAAACCCCACAAAAGCCAGAGAGTCACTATCAGTATCTGTTCCTACATACCTAAGAAATAGCACTAGTAGGTTTGTTACTATTAGATACAGAATGAAGAAGACATTTTAGTCAGTTCATACCTCTGGACTTCAGAGAGTTCATTTACTCCAAAAGCTTCTAAGGAAGCAGAAATGTATTAAATTTCTCAATATTCTCTTAAAGACATCAACAATATCCGTGGATTTCTGAGAGCATAAACTGCAAAAGGTTGCTATCCTTACACCTGCAAACTACTGCAGAGCATGCTGGCAGCCTGCTTCCAAAAGCTAAACCCCTGCTCAGCCTGCATAGTGCAGAATCAAGCCAGTCTCCCCATTTTAGCCCCCAAAATCTTGGCACTGAGCCCAGAATACAAGTGATTTATTTCTTCCATTTTATTAGCATTTGTGAAGAGACAGGTGAGATCTAATTTTAAAGCCTTCAGTCTAATTTTTTTTGCCATACTCATGAATCTTGGCAGAGAGCCCAAAGATGAAGAAGGATCATTCTATTCATTTGTAGGGGAGTCCTGCTCTGATTCAATCCTTTAAAGCTAAAAAATTATCCCTTTTTTCTATTACTGAGGCATGTATAATTACAGGACATATGTATGAATTAGGTTAACCAAGTATTTTGAAATTTATGGCTTACATATTCGTATCAGAAAAAATGGTTACTCAAAGAAGCAAATTAATGTATATTCTTTATCAAAAGGTATATTGCTGATAGAAGCTCCATTTGTGGAATTTAATGATTGATAAGGGTTTTGAGACAGGGAGAATTTCTCAAATTTGTTCACAAATGCAAAATAACTATACCACAATGATGCAAAAAAATCACCATCTGGGAATCCTTCCATGCAGCTTAGGTAGAGTTTGCTTCCTGATGGCATGACTCAGTTTGATAAACTGAGGCAGCCAAAAGTGATAAAAAGCCATTAGAGGTGGGGTGGAATGATGCTAGAATGAAAAAAACCCTACCTCATGGGAGATTATGTCTTAATATTCATATTCATATTATTATTATTATTGTATGTCCTGTCAGACATTAGGACGTGATCGAAAAGATAAAATCCCTAATTTTGACTATGAATATCTGATGAAAAATTAGCACAGAACTTGAAAAAATACAACTGCATGGAAATAAACATGTATACAGCCCATTTTGTAAAAAAAAAAAAAAAAGTCATGGAGTCATTTGCTTCATAAAAAGATCTCTGGAGTTCAAATATTTATCTTTAATTGAATAAAGACTCCTTAAAAAAATCTCTTCTGATCCTTGGAAAACATGGTTATGGCAAAAGCAGCTATTCGTGAAGCACTTTCAAGTTATGCAAATCCTCAAGAGGAAATAATATTAATCCCCAGATTCTATGCATTCTTCACTAATCACTTATTATGCATACTCAAAATACAGGAAGCAACGCATCCACAAAAATTTTTAAAATTGTTTTTGAGTCTAAAACTTCACAGATCTTCAAAGAATAATAAAACAGGCACACGCAACCAAAAGGTGAAAGTCAACCTTTACGTGGATGTTGTTCTTTACTCCAGATTTTATACAAATCCCACATACCCGAGTTATCATATCCCTTTTCTATGGTAGTTGCCAAACCACAATATTGGGTCCTCCTCCTACCTCAGCAGGTCACTGCCTCTGCCTTAACACACCCACCCTGCTGCCATCTCACTTTGCCTCTGCCAAGGCGCATTTTCATGTCAGACAAAAATACATCTGAATATACTACAACAGAGTAACAGATGGAATTCCTCTACAAAGAACGGCAGCACAGCCCTCTTCTGAAATAGAAGTATTCTGTGCTGACTTAGTCTACCTCAACACCCCTTAACATTCACTGGTAGAAGACTGTTTTTGGAAGCTGGAATAACCAGAATGAGCACATTTCAAGAGGTGGCACTTTGTGTGAAGTATGTACTGCATTGCAGTCATACTTATGCCTAAATATTTGTGGCAATATTGGGTAGGGAGAGATACCTCCCAGGAAGGATTACAAAGGATTCAGGTTTAAAAATCATCAATCAGAAGTGAAGTTGATCAGCTACACAACTTTTATTTCTCTTATGAACAGATTAAATGACTGCTGGTAAATCAGCAGCTACACATGGAATAGCCTACTTTGGAGGTGAGAAGTTTAAGAATGACTGTGACTGAGACATTGAAAGAACAAGAAAGCAGTTTTTTGTTGGGCAAAACTTTGAAGAAAGTAATGCCTGAACTGAAAATTCAACTATTGAAAGACAAAATTCAGAAATTTCACATCACACTTTTGAGGCTACAAAACTACCAGCAGAAGAGGCATGGAAAATAAAGCTATGTGATTAAAAGCTGGTCCTGAGTATATTTTAAATATTATGATTAAACTTAGGGAAGAAATAAGACTTGCTATGAGGTGACACATCTGAACTACAGACACAGCTTAGAGAAATTCAGTACCAGACAGTGGTGTTTTCTAAAAAATCTTCTTAGCAGAACAAAAAGTTATAAATCAACTGAAACTTGAACTATTAGATGTACACAGACAAGTTCTCCATTAGTCAGAAAGAATGAAAGTTCTAATATAATGGTGTTGAGTTTCTGAATTTCCATACATGTCTTCTTGCATTTTCACATGTGGGTTTTTTGAGGTGTTGTTTTGGTTTTTTTTCCTGGGATTTAGGGTTGGTCTTTTTGTTTCTTTGTTGTAGGGGTGTTTTTTTAAGAAGCATTATTTTGTAATGCAGAAACCATGGTAGAGACAAATGAATCAGAAAGATATAACACACCATAGCAGTTGAAGAAGTGTGAATTAAATGGACAAATTATCTAGGTTAAGGATAAACTTTTTCTGTTCTCACTGAGTTTTTGGTTCTCCAATCCAGTCTGCTGTAGGAAGTATAAATGGTCTAGCCAGAGGGAAAGGACTACTTCTTTCACTTACATTGCCACCTTATGGCAGTTAAATATGTTTGTGAAACTATGGCCTAATTTAGACTTTCCACTTGACAATCAGTAAGGATAAGCCACCTTCAGAGATATCAGCTGCCAGAACTGCTACTGAAACAAAAATCACAGTGAGTCACCAGCACCAGAGCTTACTTGCCAGAGATGTCAAGAATCCCAAGGAGGGAAAGAGAAAGCCACAGAGATACAAAATATACCTACTTAAATGAAATTTTAACTGTATGATAACTAGGTTTATAAACATTATAGCTGTCAGTATTACTATATTCACACTGAATCAAGAGAGTCAAGACTGATGCATTGTATTTTAGGGAAACAAACTGGCATGCTGGAAAATAATTTGACTTAAGTCTACAAAATAAGAAAACTATTTTGCATTAATGATATGTAAAGAATAACATTTTTTCTAAATCACTCAAGATCAGGAAAATTCACTTATTAGTAAAATTTGATCCTAACTTCCTGGTGCCCATTCACTATCCAGCAGCTGTGTTAATATATCTCTTACATAAACCCTGAACATTGGAAACACCTAACAGCACTATAACAAATTCTTTTCATAAACTGACATTGCTTTCCTGCAATGCCTTTCACAGGTGAGTTGTGAAGGAATTGCTAAACTGTGGTTATATCCTAGCAAATTTCTGAGCCACTTGGAGTATTCTTCAGTTATATTGGAACATAAATGTGCCCATGTTTTTAAAACATCTTTCAAAGTCCCAAACTATTGCAGTTTCTAAAAGGGGACAGCATTGATAAAAGCAAAGAGCTGAACCAACTCCTCTGCTACAATTAAGATCAGGAAAGGGTAATGATATGGAATGGTAATTGAAATACACTGACTACCAGTGATTGTAAAAATTCTTCATAACATGCCAGTACAACTGACAGTAAAAGACCTAGATGGTTTCAGACAAATCTGCAGTAATCTCTTAATATATAAACTGATCATAAGTAGGCAGTAACTCTTAACCATGCATTTTTTATAAATACAAAGAAAGCTGTGCAATTGCTCAATGCCTCTTATGCTAAAGACTCCTCTCTGATATCAGGTTCATATTTTCAGTGGACTCAGGATTTTCTGATATATTTTTTCCTTAATACCAAATTAAACCAGTTAAGCTACTTCAGTCTTTGACAGTCTGTAACAGAAGTTACAGCTCCACTTCATTTTGTTTCTTTCCTTCATCTTTACCCCTACTCTTTTCAGCTCCGTGTCAGCTTTCTGAACTGAGTTGCTTCTCCTCTTCCTTTCCATACCTTCACTTATTTCCCTCATCTCACAGCCTGGTAAACAGCAGAAAAAAAATGGGATGGAGAAGCCCTGCCTCATCTACAACAGAGATGGCCAGTTATGCACTCAATGCTCTCACCATAGCGTGCAGGGTAGAGAAGGGAATTGTTGACTATTGTGCTTTTACAGACTTATTGAAGCATTAAGACGCTGAGCAGCTGTTTGTGGCATGCTGAAAAAACTTTCTTCCTGCTTGGTAACTACCATGACTTGCGTATGTACAATCAAAGGCTGGAAAGAATCGGAAAGCAATTCATTGGTCAGTCTCTCATCCTGGGAATCCGATAAACCTTTAATTAGCTTGGTAATACCTCTGGTGACTTTTTAGCATTAATGGGTTTTTTTCACTGGCAGAATGACCAGGAGCCAGTAATATTCAAGGAAGGTTTTCCAGACCAGAATCCCAGTTGTGCTCAAAACGCCTAGAAATCTAGCAGAAATTTAGATTACATTCTGCCAGATTGGATATAGACTAGCAAGATATCAGAAAAGCCATAAAGCACCATGAGAAAATTTTTAAAGAGTGAGGGAAGTTCACAGCTGAAATTGTCCTAACATTTTTCTATGGGCTTGATACTGTTAAGAAAATGCAGTCACAACTCAATAAACTCTCACAAGGTTATATACAAACCAGATACTTTACAAAAGTCCTTACATGACTTTCATCTGATGGGACATTTCTTAAAGAGACAGAACCAAGTTCTCTATATGAAAAATATAAGTAAAAGGAAGAAGTAAGTTGTTTATCAGTTGCTGAATATCAAATTTATCTGCCTCTGCTTGCAGTTAAATGCAACATTTTAAGGTGGTATTTTTTGCCATGTTTCAACATTATTTAAAATCACTTCTGAATGTCCTTCAGCTCCACAAGGGAGGTCTGAGTACTGTGCATCTGTTTTTTTAAGAATTCATACACAAAGTTGTAATTTTATGTGGAAGAAAATTACCTATAAAACCTGAAAGACACTGTCTCTAATTTTTGTTTTTAAACACCAATTGTCTTCTCTCTTCACTCTTTAACATTTATTCCAATTCTGAAGTCTATTTGCTAATGAGGTTACCTACCATCATTTGCTGGTGCTGTCATATGTGAAAAAACTGCTGCAGCTGATCCAGTTACTCTTCAGCTCCACCATTTGAATCAATACATTGATTTGTGGCCCTCCTGCTTGAAAAGCAACTCTTCTGTCTTCCAGACTGGGAATAGAGCAGGAAGGAAAAGAAGAGAAGACACAGTTATGCTCTACTAGAGCTGCCCTTAAGTCAGAAAAGAAGCTATGTGTAGAGGAACAGGTATAGGCTCTTACCTACCTACTTACATTCTCTTCCTTTAGACCTCCACAAATATACTTCCATAAAACCAGAGGATGAAAGAGATTGTAGGCTAAATGAAGCTCTGAAGATGTAATTTTTATTCTATGTCCTATGTATGAAGAAATACTGAGAAAGCCTTTCAAATGCAGTTCCTTCGACTTAACAATGCAGAACTTTTTTTAAAAGCCAAGAATTGCCCAAGTGCTTTTTGGACAGTATATTACTGACAATGCTAGGGAGACCTGCAAACTCAGCTTTTTTTCTGTCCTTCAGAGGAGAAAAGGCATTTTATTCTACTTCATCATGGGTTTTTAAGCAGAATGCATTCCACCACATCAGCCTGAATCGCCATGTGAAACCTTCATCTCATGGAAAGGGATTGATAGTGGAACAGAGAAAGGGAAGCTGGAATGTGAACAGGTACCTAGTAATACATAAAGGTTGAACCCACATGCCTTCCTATTACGCCTTTTTTCTTCTTATGAAAATTTTGAGACTTTTTAAACTGTGAAATTATTAAACACATTTATATAGTAATACATTAGAATAAATAGGGTACATGGACATAGATGTGTTTTGGATATTAGCTGATATGTAAAGTATTTTTTGATCCTAGCTTTTAGTATGAAGTATTTTCTCTGATCACAACAGTAAAACAGTTCCATGTGTAAGACAATTATTTCTAATCATATTCTGCCGCAGATTTTTCTTACTCCATGTTCTGTGGCACAATCTTTTATTTTCAGAGTTCATCAATTTCCAATTAACTTCTACAAAAGACTTTATATTAATAACCTGTCAGTAATACCAGCACTGTAATTTCTTTTCCTGTCACTTCTTCTATGTAGCTTTTGAAATTTCCTGTTGGATGCTCTCCTTATATGTAGTAGAATTAAACTCTGAAAAAAAAGGTCTAAGTCCTGAAATACAAGTAGAAAAATCATGTCAACACTGTATTATGTTGTCTTCATATGTCATTGGTTACTATCTTTTCAAAGCAAACATCCTCCTTTCCTTGTTCTTCTAATATTTATACAAATATAACAGAATTCTAAAAGACTGATGCAGTATAGATAAATGAAATTTCATGTAAGCGCTTTACAAATAAATGAGAAAGCAAGAGTGGTAGAGCTGGTGAAATCACAGTGCTCTTTAGCATTAGTCTAAATTTTTTTTTCCTTGGATGTACATGCAGTTCCAGACGGAGGCTATCAGGAGCATGCATTTATCTGCCCTCCTATTCAGCATCACATAAATCACATCCAATTTCCTATGTTACACAAAGCATGAGCAGCTGCTTTCCATCCATATAAATAAATTTACTAGAATTTGCAGCAATGCTGCAGCAATCATTTTAAGACCACATTTGACAATGACCAGGGCCACGAAGAAGTTAAGATAAGAGAAAGGGTATTCACAATGTTAATTATTGGAGAGAATATTTTAACTTTTTGCCTGCCTGAGACCATGAAATTGAGACCACGAATTTGAGACCACTGCAGGCATAGCTCAGTTTGCATTATGTTGTGGATGCAGCTGCAATTTTTACTAAACACTATACAGAGATATTAATGCAAGTATGGCTGCAGGATATGAGCATAAAGCTACTATACAGCTTGGCAATCAAGAAGTACCACATGATGGGTTGCTATGGTATCTGCAAGCATGGTTTTTTTATAAAGCAATATTGCAAATAGCAATACAGCATGTAATTCTCTGACCCTTTTTAAACATGACTGTTACAGATACTTACCACTTCGGAAATGAAAACAGTTTATTACATTCCATTTCAGACACACATTTTTTGAAAAATATATTGTGCTAGTTTTTAATCAGCTGTCACATTCCACAAAGATTGTTATCAAGACTGCTGTTAAAGAGAAAGTAACATGCTTTTAAAACAATAGAAAATGGAAGTGCAGAGCATGTCTGGAACTGCAGGCTTTGATTGTTATAAATTGTTTATGAAGCGTCATTCCTTATTTTCATCAAAAGCTTTTCTTGCAGCAGACATCATGTGTGCTTCAGCATGCAATTTTCCCTCTCCAGAGGGATGAAAATGTGCCGCAGTTTGCTTGGGTTACACTGCAGTGTCTTTTTTTTTTTTTTTTTTTTTTTTTAAGGCAAGCACTAGAATATGTCTCTTTCCACTGTGCAACAGCTCCCACTGATCAACGAGGAAAAATAAATATGCTGAGTGACAGAGCCTGCATGCTGTATCACATAGACAAAACCTAGTTGTGCTCTGAGAATGAAAGAAATGGAACCATCCCCCACTGGAAAAGATGTTGCTAATGCAGAGGTTTGTGAGACATTAAATATTCTACACTGCAGAGATTTCAGATTATTTCTCCTAATGCCTTACTGAGCTAGATAAGCCTTTTTGAATATATACCACAGAATGAATATCATAAGGATTTTATCTGCCAAAAAAACCCCCTGCATTTTTAATAAAACTTCATTATACATATATATATATATAAATATATCTATTATATTATAAATATTATATAAAACATTATATTTATGTTATATATAGATAAAACATAATATATATATCACTGTTTATATATATATATATATATATATAACATTATATATATATATAATGTCACTGTTTGCCAAGCAAACAACACAAATACTTTCATACGTGATTCTTTTAGAAGGCTGGGGCTGTTTCAGGGCTGCACCGTGGGATTAGACAAATAATGCCTATTAAGAAAAATAAACCTAAAGGTATTTGAGGAATTCCGTTGCATCGAAACCCTTCAGCTGTAATTTAGAAAGCTCAGATGATTATGGCAATTCTTAACCAACGTGGTATCAGGTCTGGACACAGGTGCACACGTCTTACATGGTACAGAACCGAAATCCAGGAAGCGGCTGTTTCAGTCACGGAAGTATCTTTACAGAGCCAGACGAATTAGCAGGCTGTACCAAGCACCCCGTGTGTCCGTTCTGTGCGAGGCCAGGCTGTCCCCGGTGGCCGTGGCCGGTGTCTCCGGCGCTGCCGGCGGCTGCGGCGCGGAGCTGTGCCCTCTGCCGGGTGCAGCCCCGGAACAGCCGCGCCGGCAGCGGGGGATGCTCCTGCCGCCCGCAGACAACTCCTGCCTGAAAATACCAACTACCCCAGGACCTAGTTAAGGCCTCTTTATGAAAACAAGAGAGTGAGCGATATCCTATCTACTCCCCTTGCTATCTCTCCCTTTTTCATTTTTACAAGTGATTTTGCATGATGGATGCGGGACTAGTCTTGTCCTTAGAAGCGAAACAGAGTTTTGTTACAGGGTTGAGCTGGGCCAGGATTTGAAAAATCCCAGAATTGTTCCCCATTTATGTTCCTGTACAGGTTTGGGGTACAGTTAGGGCTTCTTTGGATGGTGGGGAGAGGAGCTGAAGGTTGATGACACCTTCACAAAGTAAAATGCGCCTGCTCTCTGGGGTTAGTAAGAGAGAGCAAACAAAGCTCATTTCTTAGGCAATTTTAAGGGAGCTTTTCATATTAATTTTTCCTTCTCTGTGAGCTGGGACAATAAGAGAGTGCAGTGTCATACTGCTCTAGGAATTTTGCTTAATGTTTTGCATACTATATGGCTGACCCATTACCTGAAACCACTGTTGTATATCGAAACTAAAATACAGATTTCTTTTATATGTGCAGGTTAAGGAGGAAGTCTCAAATCAATTGTGTCTTCCATAAGCTTTTTACCTCCAAGGTACAGTGGAATAATTTCAAAGAAATATAGAAGTATCCAAATTTATTCAAATATATACACTTGGAATCCAAAAAGACATTACTTTTTTTTGTAAAGGTGTAAGATATTGCATTTGAGATATTAAAAATGGAGTTATTCCAGCTGGATTACTGGTTCAATAGTCAAAATTTTAAAAATAATAGAAATTTTACAGGGCAAAATTATTTTACAAATGACCTTATATATTTCTGTGCACTATCAAATTTGTAGAAAAATTATGACAAAAATATTTTATGATTATTCCACATTAGGAATAATCCAATTAGGATTTTCAAGTTAACTACAGACCTGTCCAGCACTGACTTAATTCTATTCTTTAATAGAAATTTAAGAGTATAACCAATATTTTTTAAAAGCATTTGCATTATTACATTAACACATAATTACTGTTAACAACTAAGATATTAAAACACTGACTATTCTGGATTGAAAAAAACATTCACATTAATTAAAATCAGGTATAGTTACTAAAAACATACACATGGTCCTTCAGAGCACAGCATAGTTCAGGGTATTTTCCTGTTAGTTATATTGGCCCAAGTATACAGAAGCTACTCTTCACAAAAGAAACGAGAACACAAAAAAAGAAAGACAAAAAGGATTAATTACCCCATGCCCAGGTCCACTGCACACACCGTGTCCCTTATCCTGCCACCTGTGTGAAGCAACCTCTTACCAAGGACCAGTCCGAGAGCCTCAGTGAAGGCATCAGCTCCTGGGGACAGCTGTGACACAGCCACTAAAACTCTAATAGACCTCCTTCCTTTCTCTTGGCAAGCACGGGTTTTTTTAGAGGGAAAGGGATTAACGGAACTCTGTTGTGCTCCCATGGGGTTATTTTGGTGACAGATCCCCGGTCACCTATCCCAGGGTGAGCAGTGTCTACAGGAGCAGCTGTGGAGCCATCCCGCAATGGACTTGCCCAACAGAGAATATCACTGGATCTCTTCCTGGGCAACTCAAAATTTGACAAAATGACACACAGTTGAAATGTGGAGTTTTTTTCTGAATTATAGAAAAACTCCTCTGGTCAGGTGAACATCTGCATTTCATTTCATCTTGATGGTGACAAGTTGATACTGATCTAAGTCATGAAGCAACATGTGATCTAGATGTCTAAATCACCTCACTGCTGAACTGCCTCCCCCTTAATTTTACCAACCATTACTTGCTAACATTTATAAACTTCATACAATAAAAGACAAAGACTAAAATAATTACATAAAAAGGTTATCTTTATTCTTTTAGGTTGTTAGCAATGTAGTCATTTTTGGTAAAACAACTTCCTGCATGCAGTTCATCAGTACACTATGAGCCAATAATTTCTACTAAAGCAGGAGCTCATCAATATTCTAGTTCTTTTGTAAGAAATGCAAAGTATTTCACTGCCCATTGCACAAGCTCACTATTCATCCTCATGAAGGAAGATTTTTGAATAACAAATTATATTGGAAGTGTTTCTACTGCAGCATGCACCAATAAGCAAAGCAGACAGTGTGAGATTAACTCTGGGGAAAAAGCAGTGTTCCTATAACTAAGATTGCCCTGAAAATCAAAAGACAGGATTATAACATAAAAAAGGCCTTCTATCTTGTTTCACATAAAAAGACGTACCTAAGGATCAGAAAAAGAATTGTACTGTCCATTTGTTTTTAAATTACTCCTTATTAAAAGCAGTTCAAAGCAATTAGCACAAATTTTCAGTTCCACTTTGTATCTTTGTATCTAAACTGTTCAGGTTTCTGAACAGTTAAGTGTCAAAGATAAACAGCAATAGAAATTAATAACAACAGGGAAATATGTGTAATGTCTTATAGTAAGTATAAAACATTATAAAATAAAACTATTTTTAAAATAAAAAATATATTTATATAATTTTCTTCTAGCTCCATATTTTAAGCCATCTATTTGTCCTGTATAGTCCAGTTCCTTACTGCGTATTTGCTGACTACAACACAAAATAAGATCTTTAAAAGCAGCAAACTATTGCTTACTGGTATGAGGAATGATGGTCTTGTCAAGCAGTTTTTCTTTTTACCACTCACATCTCTTCCCATGTTAAACTTTAACAGCTGTAGGATAATAGCAGCAAGCATGCATCAGTTAGAGCTTCCAATTATTTGAAGTATCACAGAGTATATCATAATATCTATTGAAATGTTGTAAGCTAACTTACTATGGTACATATTTGACACATATACGGTAATTAGGTCATTGTCTCTTGGTTCAAAAAGGTACCACTGTGTAAAACAACTGATTAAATAACAGAGGGTATTTTACTTACATGTATAATGTCAGCCTGAATGCAAAAAAACTCATCTAAACCCCAATGCAGGACAAAGCTGATTTCAGTGCATCTTTTTGGTCATGTCAGCTCTCTACAGAAGGTTACATTACATTGGGAACCTGACTGAATTGCCAAGGGGGTGTCAAAACCACCTCTCTCATGTACATGTTTTGTTTTTCTATGATCCATCCTTCCAAAGCAGGGGAATTTAAATCTGAGGTATATATTAAGATAGTACCCAAAGGTACTCTGTTATCAACTTATTCTCATAGCTTTTGATTATTTTCCTTGTGGGATACACTCACGAGAAATAAGAAGTGTAGCACCAGATTTTGGAATAAAGTATGGAAACTACTCATAATATTACAGGGTCAAAACATACCACAAAAAAACCCTTATAATTTCCTATAGGCAGAATTTGGCATTTGCACCTTTTCTCTGAAAAGAATTGTTTGAATGTTTCAGGACTTATGAGCTATCTTGTACTCTGAAAGTAATTTTTTTCATAGTTTCACAATTTTCCAAACAAGAGCTCCATGCAGCATCATTTATTTAAACCACTGTATCTGAAATGGACAGTACAATAAATTAAGAACAACTAAAAGGTAATAAAAATAAATATATTTAACTTAAAAAACTAAGTTACCAACCTCCTTTCTATGAGAATTATTCCCTTCTTTGATTACTGACAAATTCTCTATCTGGGCTCAGTTGATTTTTTAATAGTTTGCTGCTTCTTCGATCTACAGCTTGATTCAATAATCTAGAATCCTGTTTTTTTGCATTTAGAAGTGGCTTGAAGAGAATTCCATTCATATTATGATGCCAAAATTACCTATATATACCTATACCTGATGTTTGTGTTCCTCTGCATGGAAGAGTATTATTTAGTGTTTATCTAAATAAATAGCACTTAGATGTTGCTTTCTCAGCACAGCAGAATTAATAAAGCAGCATGTTATTAAAGCAAACAAGATAATCAAAAAGAACTGACACACATGGAACACAGATAGGAGATGAAATGTACACAGTGGACACACTTATTCCACAAAAGTAGTGGCTTATTACGACCCATTAAGGGTTCCAGTAGTCCGAGTAGAAATTTTGTGTCTCCTCTCAATTAGTAACAGCTGATAATCAAAACTATTGCTCTGCAAGTTTGTTTCCCTGTAACAGACCAAGAGTTTACTAGTTGGACAAGGGTTGTTGTCTTGGACAGGCACTGACTGCAGCAGTGGGTAAATATGTAAAAACTTATAATTTTGGCATAATCTTCCAGTAAGAGTGACAAAAACATCATATTCTCAAGCTCGCAAACATTTATGATGGATAACTTCTGCCTTTTACTTTTTGTTTCCTCTTCTATCCTTTCCTTTGTCTTCCTTTTCTGATTTGTCATCTTCATATTTTTCTTTTTCTGGTTTTGTTACACTATCATAAGAAGGCGGAGCTGTGGCGGATGCAGACATATCCATTTTTTCTGGAGATGAGTTTTCACTCAGTTTACCAACAATCACATCTTTTTTTATAAGCTGATCATCCCCATCTTTCTGATACACAAATGAAAGCTTCTTTACTGACTGTCTTAGAAGATGACGTCTGTAAGCACGTTGAATGATAGTGGCAGAAATTTCTTCCTGTTTTCGTTTCAGTGTGGTTGTAATTGGTTCATAGGAAGCTTTAGAGGGATTGGATGCCATAAAACGATCTTCCATCTGTATTCTGAGGGCGTCCATCTCCCCACTTTCCCCCAATACACGCTTTGTGAAAGCAAACAAGATGTCAAGGCAGTGAATTCTGTCACCGCTCACCACAGGTAGATCCATTGCAATAAGCTGGACTTTGTTTGGTTTTGGTATATTAAGAGGAGGCTCTAAAGAAGCTGCAAAATCAGACAGTTTGCTATATTCTATGAATTGTGTTGCATCGGGATCATATTTTTCCCAAACCTCATAGAACATTTCGAAGTCATCCTCACCCAAGGGTTCAGCGCTTTCTTCAGTAGCAACACTGAAGTTCTCCAAAATCACAGCAATGTACATGTTCACCACCACCAGAAAGGATATGATAATGTAACTGACAAAGAAGAAAATCCCAACAGAAGGGTTGCCACAGTCACCTTTCACAGAGCTCCCTGGATGAGGCTTGTTAGGGTTACAGTCTGGCTCCCCACTGTTGAGAATTGGGTTGAGCAAATTATTCCAGCCAGCAGACGTGGTGATCTGAAACAGGCAGATCATGCTGTTGCCAAAGGTTTCAAAGTTGAACATGTCATCGATCCCGTCTTCCCTCTTGACGTAGGCAAAGTTGGACATGCCAAATATGGCATAGATGAACATGACCAGGAAGAGCAGCAGCCCAATGTTGAACAAAGCAGGAAGAGACATCATCAAAGCAAAAAGCAGAGTGCGGATTCCCTTGGCGCCTTTAATGAGGCGCAGGATTCGACCGATTCTGGCAAGCCGTACAACTCTGAACAAAGTGGGTGACACAAAGTACTTTTCGATCACCTCGGCTAGAAACATACCTGTGAAACATAAAAATAAATTAAGAGAGTAAATTTATAACACAGATTACATTTTCCATAAAAAAGTAGAAACACCCTCCCCAACTCTATTTGTGGAATTAGTGGAAAATATAATTGGAGATATTTTTTATCTGTGGATAATTTTAGAATTTTCTCCCCACACTTTTAGAAAATAACCCCAAACCTAAAAGTATTACAACTGATATAGAACTATTAAGAAAGTTAGCATTTCATTTCTCAAGTATGCATTACATTTCCTAAATAATCAAGAGAAATTAAGTAACTCTTCTAATTTGCACAACTTGACAGAGATAAAGCATTAAATACATATGTAATTATATTTCATCTTGAATGTAAGAATTTCTTACCTATTATTGAAAGAATAACAACCACAAAATCAAAAATATTCCAGCCAATGGTGAAGTAATAATAACGGAGTGAGAATATTTTGAAGACACATTCACCAGTGAAAAGGACAACAAAGACCAAGTTAATCCAATACAAAATATTTTGCATCAGTTCAGTCTGGTCATCTGTTTCTATCATCATTGTGACCATGTTAAGACAGATAAGAACCATAACAGTGATGTCAAATAGTTGCTGTGTTACAATATCAAACATCAGGCCTTGCAATTTGTTCTGAGGGGAGAAAAAAGAAAAGGTTATAGTATTTTTATGCAATAAACATCTGTTTCCTCCCTCCCATTTCATTCTTCCTCTCCCAAAATATGCAACCAAGCAAAAGGCTCAAAAATCTAAGAAAACCACTGTCCAGTAACATATATGCCAGTTCAAAGTTTTCCCCTCAAAACCCAACAAGCCTATATTTCTTCACATCTTTGATTCTCTGCTTCTTGAGGCATAAAAAATTGAGAGATTTTTTCGTGCAGAACAGATATATATACATTTCAATTCAGAGTGAAGGGATAATTTCAAAAAGGCTGAAACCACTTCAGAGTTAAATGAGAAATTTTATTATAATTAATGTACTGCTGTGATTTCTCCCCAAATGCAGATGACATAAGAATTTCACAATTCTTACCACTGGTCGAGGTATAGGTTTCTGTGGTTTCTTGGATCCCAGCTTCTTCATTGCATTGTAGTACTTCTTTTGTTCCTCTGTCATGAAAATGTCTTGACCTCCAAGGTAAATTAATAAAAGAAACCCCAAATCTGATTACAGCCAAGCCTTTACATCCATTAATTCCCAGCTTTGCAGAGCATGATTTTAATGAACCCTTTATTCATCCTTATACATTGTTACCAAAACCAAAACATAATAATTATTTCAAAGATTGTTAAAATATTTGATGAATTGTGAAGGAAAAAATGAAAGAAATTAAGGAACAAAGAAAATCCCCAGAGCTTCTATCTACTTCTTATTAAAAAACAATACATACCTGATAAATTCAGTTAAATTAATTTTTAAAACCAAACAACTTGTGAAATATACATTTCACAGACACTTGTAAATCTAGCATCATAAACCTCACACTGCAAATCAATCTACCAGAAATAAAAATGCTTCAAAGGTAAAAAAAGATCAACTGTGAGCAGATATGCCTTCAGGTAAAATATACGAGGAGAAAGAAATTACTGATTCTACTTTTCAAGATGTGTATTTTACCATTTGCGTACAGGTATCTCAGTTCGGATGATATATTAACAGTGTAGATGTAGCTTGATCATCCCCCTACATTGTACTATTAACCTCAGAAGCATGGGTTTACTCTAGGGTTTCTTGTCTGAATAAAAGGATTTCTAGACTGGTATGTGTAATACACATATGGAAAACCTTCTCAGAAATACAGTTTATACTGACAAGTAACTTGTTTTCTTACTTTCATGCATTTGTTTGTAATTACATTCCCGGTATGCATGATACAAAGTAATGGCATTTAGAAATGAACTTCAGAGTCAGAGGTGATTCTATGACTTTCTCTCACCTTTGCTCTGTGAACTTGTCAAATGTAGTGTCAATCTTATAGACAATATAATAATAAGTCTGAAGGTGTGTTTAACTTTCAGCTGTGACTATATATTGACATGAAGATTTAGAAGTTGGAAGATACTGTCTTTAACTAACTCTCCTCATAAATCAAAGATTCAAGGAAAATAAACTTCTTAGAGAGTAAGAAGAAAACCAAGAAGTTGATTCGGTAATTATGGAGGAATGTGCTGTGACTGTTGGAAGATTTCACTCAGTGAGAAACAAATAATAAAAACAAAAAAGCCATAAAGAAAGTGGGATTGGGTTGGGGATTTCTTCTGCTGTTTCACCAGTGTAATGGCTACCAAAAGTGAAGAAGTCATCCTTGTATCAGTGTACCATCCCTAGGGAGAATATAGGCCTCAAGGCAAGATACCCTTAAGGACCAGTTAGGAAATTGACAGTACCACGTTGCCTCCCTCATGGAACTAAATAATGAAAGTAGGATGCACACAGGAACCACAGAGAAGCACAGTTTAACTACACTGAGATAGTATATTGCAACATGAGGTCTTTTTCCATTCCTATCCCAACATGCCCAAATGTCAGTGATATTAAGAAAGAACAAAGACAAGAAAAATACTGCTGGGTAGCCACGGACTGTGTGATTTGCACATTTCTATGAACACAGGTACACTTATAAATTCAAAAGACAGACAGCTAATGCTTGCTAATTTGCTACATAAAACTGAAGAATACTGTACAGATAGAATTTTCCCCAGCTTAACTGCATGTCCAGTATTTTACCTTCTTGGTGACTTCCAAATGTACAGGGGGTGTATACCACCCTGTCAGAAAAAGCCAAAGGGCTTTTGGAAGCAGTTTTCTAGAAGGAACCCTTATCTGCCTTCTGAGTCATGATGATTCCAGTAGACAGTGTCTGCCAAGTGAACTTAATAAAATTTATAATTACCTCGCTAATGAGTAAGGTCACCTTCTTACATATCAACTGGCAAAACCGCCAATAATATTGTATATAGCCTTGCTCTCCAAGGATGAGAAATGGATCCACCTTCCTGCTAAGTACTGCATGCCCCTGAAGTTTAATCCAAGGAAGCTGCATATACCTTGAAGGACGAAGATGTCACCATTTATGGTTTAAATAAGTATCTTTTAATTTGCCATAATAGCCTGTATTTTCAGCTATTTAAATGTTCCTAGTGATCCTGAAAAAATCCTGTGCTCATTTAAATAATAGAAACAGCTTAGGTTGAAAAGAAAACCTACGTTATTTTCAAATGACACCCATTTTCTTTTTCTTGCAAATTCACGAACTCCAGACAGTTTCCCAGCTGTCTCTAATCCTACAATACATAGCAGTATTTTCAGCATACAACTTGTCTGTATTAATCTCTGTAATTCACAATACTGCTATATTTTGCCTCCTCATCAATTTTGACATTTATAGTTTTGCATATTCTCTTCTTTCTTGCCTTGCATTATCTGCACTTTTACATAGCTTGGTCACAGCACTGTAAGTTTAAGGAAAAAAAAGACAACTTTCTGATGACAAAATATCATTGGGCTATACAGGGATGTGGAGAACACTCAGACTCTCAGTTTAAGTTTAAATTACTTCAAATGCCTTAAAAATCAATTATTTCATTATTTTGGATAAACAAAAATCTTAAAATGTGATTTCTTTTTTTCTTTCTATTACTACAAGAAATTTCAGAAACTCTTATTTATCCTTGCATACATTTGCTGAATGCTAAGTAACAATGAAGTATTGTGAAAATAAAACATGTGGCACTTATCTTCTTTTTTTGTTGGTTGAAGTTGTCTATGATGACACCAATGAATAAGTTTAGGGTGAAAAACGATCCAAAGACAATAAAGGCCACAAAGTAAATGTACATGTACAGGTTTTCTTCATAAATGGGCTGCTTCTCTGCCTATGTAACACAGAAAAACAGCAAACCATCACAAATAACAGTTAAGACAAATCAAAGATTCCCGAGCAGGAAGAGAAGTTGCATCCAGAGGGACGGGGGTAAACCCAACTCTTTTGGAGCACACACTGCACTTGCCTTATATTTGAACTCAACAATCTATTAAATACATGTTTCTGTAATTACACACATTGCAGGACTTGCCATTCCTTCCCTCTCTCTCTGTTCTCTTTGATGGCATTTGACATCTCATGTAGGTCCTACTATATTTGACAGAAATATGCAAATCTCAAAAGCAATTGTTCCTATAGACTATATGTGAATCAAGAGCTGGAGAGGAGAGATGCAAACAAATATCATGAGTAAAAGAAAAATAGGCAAAATTTAGCAAATTTGGTTTTTGAGATCATCAGAGTCTACAGCTCTGGATTAGCTTTTGCAGTGATGCCTCTTGACTATTTGGGTTAATTCTGAAGACACAGGAAAAACTTACTTCCTTATTTCCTGATCTGTACAGTCTCAGACATAAATTAATAGAAAACCACAACTCATTAGTTTGGATTTTTACAGAAGAATTATTAAATTAGTAATAATTTATGTAGCTCTACAGCTATAATTTTTTTACCTGTTAAAAATATAAGCACTTTATGAGCATAGATTTATATAGAAAATTCATCAGAGCTTTGCATTTAATTTTTTACATTCATTTCAAGTGCCATTCAAGAAGCATTACATCAATCTTACATCTGTTTTCCCCCAGTAATTTTTTTTACTCTGTAGATTTTATATTGCACTCACTTCTGTAGAATCAACTGCAGCGTACATAATCTCCATCCATCCTTTAAATGTTGCCTAAAAATAAAATTTGTTAATATTTTCTTTCAAAGTTCCAGTTCTGAAAACATTCTAAATTAAACAGTGTTTTCTGCAATGTATTTGTATTCACTACAATAAAGAAAATATTAAAAGTCTGGTGAGTTACAGGTGAAGCATACACAGGAAGTTCACTTCTGTGGAATATTTTCCCCTAATTCCTAAAACACTGAATAAATTCTAATCTTCATGGAAATTCATATAAACTCTCCGCGAGATGAGTTGCAATCAGTATCACCATAGCAGATATTCAGCAATTTATCTCTCAGGGAAATGTGATGTGCTGGTTGCCATCTGTAAAGCATTACCTTAACAGGAAAGGCACTGTGCTATTTGGCATCCCAGTAAAGCCGAGTCCCTGATGTCAGGATACAGGGAACCTACATCATCAGCTAGTCCATCTGCACTGGGATGGCATCTGCTTCAAATCCACTAGAAATCTGGAGCTCCAAGAAGAAACTGAGTGAAGCTGCGCAGGGATTCAGTAGCTCATCCATCCTTCTAGTGTGTGCCACGGTGTCCACAGGGAGCCATGGGAGGCCTGTTGGGCCCCACTGGGCCACAGGGGCCACCGCCCTGGCGTGCCATGCAGCTCACAGTGGGCCACACACAGCTCTGTGCTCCTTCCAGAGTCAGTACCCAGCCCATGGCTTTCCCTCCAGGACCTCCTCTGAACATGTCCCAGCTCTCTGGCCCCCCTGTAACCGCATTATTGATGGAACCATTCTGAACTGCACTGTTCCTCTGCCCCGAGTGCAGCACAGGCTGCCAACACCAGCTCTTCCCAAACACTGCTTGGTTCTCCTCACGGTGTTATAATAAGGATTTCAGCACTAAATTTCTGACTACCAAAACACTGGACGACATCTCCAGGAAAAACAATCAGCCACCATCTATTGGTGTTGTTCAGACAGAATAAGGAAATAGTCCTAGAAGAAACTAAAAGGTAAGTAAGCGGTCCCAAGAAATCTTAAGAAAATAATAGTCATAGAATGGTTTGCCTTGCAAGTGCCCTTCAGAAATTATCTAGATTAAACCCTCTGCCATGGGCAGGGACGACATTTACTACATCAAAAACCTCCAGTGATGGGTCATCCAAATTCTCCCGGCAACCTGAATGTCCCAATGCATTATCACTAAAGAAGTAAGTAAATCTTCCTTATATCCAATATAAACCTATCTTCTTCCAATTAAAAACTATTGCCATTTGTCTTGTCACTACAGGCCATCAGAAAAATTTTCCCTCAGTCTTTCTCATAAGCCCTCTTCAAACATTGAAAGGACACTATAAGGTCTCCCTGGAGCCATCTCTTCTCCAGGCTGAACAACCCCAACTCTCTCAGCCTTTTTTCAAAGGAAAGTTGTTCCAGTTCTCTGATTGTTTTCTTGGCTGCCTTCTGGACCTCTAAGAGGTCCATATCTTCTTGTTCTGGTGATGTCTCATGAGAATGGAGTGTACAGGGAGAACCACCTCTCTATCTGTTGGCCCCACTTCTTATGGTCAGCCCAGAACAGGATTGACTTTGCAGTCAAACCCTGTGCAATTACATGCAAACACACATTGCCAGCTCACATTAAATTTTTTTCCACCAGTATTCCAAGACCACATCTGCGGGACTGACCTCAATCCATGCATTTTCCAGTCTGTACTGATACTGGGGATTGCCCTGAATCAGGGCAGGACCCTGCATGTGGTCTTGAACTGTGTGATGTTCATGGAGTTCAACCTTCAGGTGGCTGAGGTATCTCAGGCTGGCATCCCCTCTAAGCCTACCACAAGCTCAGCTTAGTGTCATCTGCAGACTGCTGAGGGTGCACTCAGCTCCACTACTGATGTCACTGATGATGTTATGAGATAGTACTGGTCTTAGAGGAAATCCTTGAGAGCACCACTTGGTACTGGTTTCCTCTTGGACATTAAGCCACTCACTTTAAATCTTTTGACACACCCATCCAACCACTTCCTTATGCCTCTAGAGGGCCTTCATCACACTTTGTTAAGCTATGATATTGAGGGCATGAAAGGTCTGAATGATATATTTACTGCAATCATTACAAAGGTGAACTGTAGGAGCAAGACATGCTACAAATGCTAAAAGCAGAGCCACTCTCTAAGCTGGTAATTTATGCAATTGCCCATACTCTTTAACTACTATCACCCCCTGAAGCAATCAGATGGTAGCCTGCTAGCACAGTACTAACTACTAAACTCTACCAGTTGGAAATTTTTAAAGACAGATTAATTACCAACTGCTTATGAGTACAAATAATTTCCCAGAAGCAATTTGTCAAATGAACCTGATTACGAATGTATGTTTGTCTTATCAGCAGTTTACTAACACTTTCTCTAAAAAAGGCTCATGCCCAGAAATCTAGCACTATTCTTGTTTGAATACCAGATAAGTCCTGGATGGTATCTATGACAACCATGGTAAAAATATTAGTCAATGTGCCTTAACAGATAAAGAAAATAAAAGAAAATGAAATCTAGATGCAGTTTTTAACCAGATATTTCACCTACATACTGTATTTCTGTAGCACTTGAAAAGGTACTTGCAGTTGGGTGCCAAGGAACTTTATATCCATCAGGTAAATATCAGATATTCCTCCTCTCCCAAAATGGGCAGAGAGCGTATTGCATTTTTACCATAAGCAAGACTAATTAGCTCAACAGGACAAAACTCTAAAGTCAAATACATATCCATTTATTTATTTTAAAGTAACACTGAAAATTATGGAATTAAATTACACTGCTACTAAAATTAAAGCTGGAAAATTTATGCACTTACCACTTGAAGAAGAGAAAGATAACCAATTGCAACATTATCAAAGTTTACTTTCACATTTTTCCACCGAACATTTCCAGCAGTCCTGTTCATATCTTCACACATACTTTTATTGCTGACTTCCTCTGATAAGAACCGCAGATTATTTGTGGTGTTAACACAGTAATAGAACTTGCCAGCAAACAAATTTACTCCCATAATACTGAAAATTAGCCAGAACGTAAGACAAACCAGAAGTACGTTCATAATGGACGGGATTGCTCCAGTAAGAGCATTAACAACCACCTAGTCAATAAATACAGAAAAAAAATAATTAAAAACAACACAAGGGTTATTTTTTAATAAATCTAGAAGATGATTTAATGTAAAATATTATATTACATTTAAGTAATGCAAATAGAAAAGGAATAATGCATGTCATATAACCAAACATGCTACTGTTGGTCTTGTTAACAGACATGCAATTAGTCTTCTTCCATCATTTTATAATTTGGCATATTTTTAAGGATTTGTTTTACACATTATTTCCTCTTTTTTTTTTCCCTTACCCTCATGCCTTCAAAGCGTGACAAAGCTCTTAGAGGTCTCAAAGCTCTTAAAGTTCGGAGGGATTTAATTGCACCAAATTCTGAGAAACCAAGGGCAGTAGCTACTAAACTAACCAACGAGACCTAGAGGAAACAAAACAAAACAAAAGTACTTTTCTTTTTTAAGTAGCTTCAAAATAGAAATGTCTTGACAGGTAAAATTTTGATCTGGATATTGGGAAAAATTTTTACAATATCCCTAATCTTTCAGTGAAAATAAATTTAAAAAGAAAAAAAAGAAGACAAAGAAAAAAAATAAAAAAAATTAGTTTAATATTGCATGTAGATTTCAGAACAGTTTGAACAAAACCATACCTTAATCCATAATATTATCTGTGGATTTATGTGTATGTGCATTTTTATTTAAAAAAAAAGTAATTTCCTCTCCCTCCACATGTTTGATTGTGGTTTGGACAACCTGTGATACTAGCCATAAACATATAGAAATTCTAAATATAACATTAGAAAATTCAAAAGGTATTGCAAAAAAAAGAACGGGAAGTATCACAAAACACCCTGCAATGATGCACATGAGACAGAATCCCAACCTCAGCTTCATTTCAATTTTCTGTTCTTATAACTACTAAATAGTCTAACTGCAGAAAAGCACATTGTTATAATAAGCTGGAAAAATCTTACTTTGAATTTTTTTAATTGTTTGTATTTTGGAAAATAATGTGCCTTGAGAGTTCCTCTTTAACATTATTACTTTTGTGGAAAAAAGGGTTTAATCCACAAGAATTTTTGAGACCCTCAGTACAGCTGGATTAACAACTCAGAAGATGATTCTCCTGCTGTTTTCCAGTGAAAGTCAATGACTTGTGTCCTCACTGAGCCTCCCACTCCAGACAGCTGTTTCCTGTTGTGTTTACACATAAGGAAGTCTTCTGCAGATTTCTTTCTTCTAAGGTAGCTCAAGCAAACTGCCAAATACTATACAATCCCATCTTTGCTCTGTTCTGAGATACCATTTTTACCTGCACATGGAAAGCCGAGCAAAACGAACATTTTTATTGGTTTCAGGGCTTATTATCTGTTTCTGAAATAACTGTAAACGTCACAATGGGTTAGAATTTCTGTATACGTAAGTTCATTCCAAAGCAGGGAACAGCTGGAGAGTTTAGGCTGACAGGTACAGAACAGTTTGCCTGCAAAGATTCTGTAAAATGTGTCACGGAGATCATTTAATTTGATTGATATTGGTATGGCAAATTTGTTCAATGTTTAGCTAGATAAAGGCATAGGACAGAAAGACAAAACAAACATCTCTATTTAAGCAGTGGAGGACAACACCCACATGCTAACTAGCAGGTAAAATAGCAGCAGGAAGGGAAGGCATTAAAATTCCTTATTATTGGCTGAAAACAATAACAAGTAAATCTAACAATAATGTCAGGAAACCTAAGCAGATCACCATGACTTTAGGGGTGGGAAGGAGTGGGTTTACAACACAGGAGGTCAAACACTGGAAATGGATTGCTAAGTAAGGCATTCTCCATTCAAAACAGACTATCAGTCTGAGCTGTCCAATGCAACCTTGAGGTCAGAGCTAATTTAACACCTCCAGTGTGCCCTCCAACAGGAACTGTTATATAATTTGCTACTACCAGGCCACAAAATGCAGACACTTTAAACAAAAGATTAAAATGGCTACATGCAAGCACTGAAATCACTGAAAGAACCTACAGCCCATACCTATCCACATGGATGTATGGTATGCCATACATCAGAATAACTGATAATCAGAAGAACTGATCTTAAAACTCAATTCAAAATCAACTTTTCCCAATACAGGCTTGTACAGAGACACTAATTCTGAATACTCCTTAAATAGCAATAGATTTATTTATTACTGTTTAATTTTCTTTCTTTTTTACCATTTACCATTCACAAATTTAAGTATGACAAAGTTCTGAAAACATACTGTCTGGTTATTCATAATATGAAAAGAATCTAAAACATGGCATCAACATTTTTATGCAAAGGTGATAGAATCTATCTAGATGACTGCTGCTAATTTCACATTAATCATAAAATTGTCATAATTTTCACTTAACATTAATTTATAATAAAGAAAAATCAGAATGCTATAGCACCCACAAAGACAGCAAATATACAAAAATTATACATTCAGCCTTACTCAAAGACAGTCTTAACTTTTTTTTCTTTTGTGTGCTGAGGTTATCTTGTTTAAATTTAAACTTAAAAAGTCTTGGAAAATTTAAACTTAGAGGAGGACTCATACTTGCTAAGTTCCCTACAAGTCAGTACATATGTTCTGGGAATGTGCTGACTTTGTACTTGGTTTAAGTATAAACCGGGAGTTCACAACAGGAGAAATGGAGAGGCGTGAAAGTAAAAAGCAGGAAACTTCGTGTCTCAGAAAAGCCCTATCACATTTTCTCGTGTCACTGAGTTAGTCCGTTTGCTAAGAATGGGGATTCACAGAAAGAGAAGCACAGGTAAATGAGGAAGACAAATAACAAACATCACTTGTGTCTTTCCCTTCAAAAAATCTACTTAAAAAGAGCATTAGGCAAGTTTCAATTCTACTGGTAGGGGACAAAGATTCTGTCCTAGATTCCAGATACAAACCAATCAAGAGTTTTCTTTTGTTCATTTGTTGAACATCTTCATAAAAACGCAAGATGTTCCTTTAAATGAACGTATCATGCAATGTCACTAATTTAGTTTCTTTGGAGTGCAATATCAACACTAATTTTTAATGTCATTGTTGAAAAAATTCTCCCCTGCAGTCCTTGTCAGTGCCTCATTAAGCCCACAACCAAATGCCCAACCCTTTATGCTCACTTAAATTTCCCTTTCTTATCTTGTGTCTGCATCCTCCTTGTTCCCTGTCGCCACATCCAGCAGACTGAAGTCAAATCAGTAAAAAGTGCTTCCTCACCAGCTGGACCCAACACAGTAAAACACAGAACACATCGTGTCAATGACAACACAAAAGCAGATTTAGTTACACACTGGATAATTGCAGCAGGACCTTATTCACCAGCATGTAATTTTCTGTTCCTTTAAACCAAATTTTTATTATTCACTGCATATATTTCTATCAGATGAAAGTTACAAAAGACAACCTGCCTAAACAACAGAAACAGACTACTTAGAAAGCATGGTACTTACATCAACAATCAGGAAGTCCAGCCAGCACCAAGCATTAGTGAAGTAAGTCTGAAAACCATAGGCCACCCATTTTAGCACCATTTCCAGAATGAAGACATAAGTAAAGATTTTATCAGCATAGTCCAGCAGGACTTTTACAGTCTTGCGCTGTTCAATATATATATCTTCAAAAGCCTGTAACGAAAGGGTTACATATAAGTCAGATATTGAAAAATCTTTGAAAATTACACATTAAGCCAGAACAAAATGAAAACAGCAAAGTAAAACCACTGTCAACTCTAGATGTTTTACCTTGAGAAACCAAAATAATAGAAATTACAATTAGATTCTTTTCTGCATTTTAGAGTTTTATTATGATCTGAAAATGGGATTACAATATAAAGTCTGAGGTTGCCAAAAAGATTTTTAGAAATTTCAATAATAGTCAACAGAGAATTAAAAATTTTCAGCCTGAAAAACCCAGCCAGGCTCTGTCAGAAGGCCGTCTCATCATTACATCAACTCCAAGTAACAAAAGAGAGCAGATGTTACATTGATAATCTCTAGTGAATTTCAGTTTTAGGTGCCGATGGCAAGGTTTTAGTAGTGGGAGGCTGTGGATATGGCCTCTGTTAGAAGAGACCAGGGGATGGCTTTGTGCCAGCTCCACAATCGATCCCACACAGGAAACCGCAGAGCACAACAATGAAGCTGACAGTACCTCTGGGAAAACATATTTAAGAAAGGGCAAAACACTGCATGCAAGTATGAGCACTAAAGGAAAAAAGTGAGAGAAACTACTCTGTACATGCCAAGGTCAGAGAAGAAGGAAGAGAAGGTGCTTTAGGTGCTGGAGCTGACACCAAGACAATACAGAGCAAATCCCATGTCAATCAGCAACCAAAATGAACCCAAATATGTGAAGCACTAAATGTCACTAGGAATAGTATAAAGGAATTCAAGAATTCCTATGTAACAGTCCAGAAATACTGCAACTAAAACTGTAGCAAAATATTCATTAAGAACATGATTAATTCAGTATCTGCTTTTGGGGACAATTTTCATCTGAAGTAGAATAATTGTTTCATGAATACATTTCCTTTTTCATGATTTTTATAATTTCTTAAACAAGATTTTTAGCATAATCTTTTTCATAAACACACACATCACCTTGAATTCATCAAAATTTTAATGTAAAGTAAATTAAATGTAATACCCAAAATATTCTGGGAATTTAGTTCCAAGTTCTCTTCAAAGACAATTTTGTGTTTTATTACAAATGAATACTCATGTGTTAAAATATTAACTTTGATTAAACATTTTATAGGTACAGTTTCTATGGGTGTGAGCTCTACTTACCAGAGCACCACTGCTGAGAAGAATCATGAAGACAATGAATGATTCAAACCAGTTGTGCTCTACTATCTTGTAACAGGTTTTTCGAAGGTTCCACCAGATTCTTCCTTGTGTGCTCTCCCTATTGCCTTTACAGCACTTAAACTTTTGTACACAGCCTAATAGCACAAAAATTAAGAAACTGTTATATGGCAGGATTTTCATTATCCTGAAAAATCAAATCACTCTTAGCTAGCTCCTGTTCCATGAAGATCAAGCTACTTCATGCTACTTATGGTTCCAATTTTATACTTTGGATATAGGACCATTTGAGTGTTTGCAATTTTTTCTCTACTCTGATGCTACATCAAGCTTATTAGTAAAGGACAGTCATCTAATTGAGCTAATTTTCATTTACAAATACATTTTAAAATATGTATTATTCAGTTTATATGCAGATAATTAAAGAACATTTGCAAATTGTCAGGGAGTAGGAACAAAGAGCATACATATCAACTTTCACATGAACTTGTTTAAGAATACAAAAGCTTCCTCTTTTGAAAGAGCTTTTGCCTTTTAGAAAAGGTTCAAATAAATCAGACATAAATACTATTTTTATTATGCTGAGGAACAACCAATGGTCCAAGGGCTGACTAAGAATACTACTTTACATAAACAAATATTTTAACAGGAGATTATGAGAGCTCTTCCAATGTGATATAGGTATGTGGCAACTGTCCACAGAAATTTGCCTCACATTGGAGACCTCCTTACTTTACCACGGGGCCTCAAGGCATTGTTAGCAATGAACCTCAGTATCTGCCTAGCCAAATTTATTTCCCCTTAATTCTTTAAAACTTATTAATCACTTAGAAGCAAAACCAAGGTGACATGACCTCAAGGGGTCCCTAAGGCATTCTAGTTTTCCTGTTAAGTGTCATTAAGTTCATATGTTACAAATAAGTTACACTATATTTCATTATCTTATGTGAAACAGTTGCCACTGTGAAGAACATTAACTACCTTACCTTCAACCACTCAAAATGTTTACATTATGAAAAAATGAATCTTATGCCCAAGAATGAACTGGTATCACATAGCACAAGGATAAGAAAAAAATTGTAATACATTGGCAAATCACATGAGAAAGGTACGTTTGTTGAATTTTTTCAAATTAAGATCTTGCAATAGTCAATACAGCTCCACAGACAAACAATTTTTGTTTTATTAAGATGAGTAAAATAATACTTCAAACGACAAAAGTTTTAGCCTAAATCAAAGATGTCTCCAAAACAGTAAATTAAAAAGTATGGACAGGATAGGAGAGTTAATATTGGACCATATTTTTTTCTGAGTTATTTTACTCATGATTTGAAAGGAAATTAAGATCTATAACATCACAGAAAACCAGAAATTCTTTCCTACATAGTAAATTTCAGTAGTCCTCTAGAAGATATAGCTATACAGAAATAAAATAACCCAAAAAAGTTAAGGACATGCAAGTTTTAACTCACAGTATATTTACACACCCTCTCCCCTCATTAATGGTGTAATGTCAACAAAGCAGGCTTTTTGTTTGGGTCAAACTTTCCATTGAAGGACAGTGGATGATCTGAATCACAAACACAATTGCTTTCTTGCACTAGGAATTGACCATGAATAATCACATGATTCCATTTTAAACTTCTCAGTAAAGTGAGCCTAGTGTAGGGTTTGATCTTGCAGATTTTACTACTGGCAAAGTAATTTAAATCAAAAGAATTACTGTCTGCTGAGAATAAGTTTATAGAATTGGGCCTGGTGATTATTTTAAAATACTATAAATGATCAAATACACACATTTTGAACTTTACTTTAACAAATAGTACTTCATAGATATCAGTATTGCTATCTACAACAGGCTAAACTATCATACCCTTAGACTTGATGAACTAGGATCCAGGGCTGCTGTAGCAAATAGCTTCCTTGAACTGCCAATGTCTGTTGCAACCAAGCAAAACTAAATTGCTAGGCCAAGATTTTATTTCCATACCTTCTGTAAAGCAAGCCTGTAGTTCCGATGCTTTTTCTGATTCAGTCTCACTTTTTTCTTCTCCAAAGGCAGCTAAATTAACTGTACTTCCTTCTGATGAGCTGGAAAAATCTAGCTTCTGAAAATAAAATTCAATTATATTTTAATTTTGTTATTATTTATATTTTAGAAGTGTAATTCACTAAGCATGCAACACCATGTGCCAGTAATAAGAAGAACGATATTTTTCACCAGAAATACAAAAAGACACCCACATATAGCAGTCAATGCTGTTGAAATGTGCATAAATCATCCACTTTCTATCTAGAGATTGCAGAACATGGAATTTCAGAATTTCTAGAAAGTTAACTGTCAGCAAGTTGATTTGTTGATATATATTCTATTTATTTTGCTTCCTACTATTCCTTTTTTATACATTTCAACTGGCATTAATTCACGTTGTATTCTGTCAATGCACATATGTAATACATTGTGCATTCTGAAACTACCCATTACTCTGGTACACATACCTGTACAGGGAACACCCAGAAATAATTTTGGGAGGGGTTTAAAAAATAATTAATATTACATAATTCCCATTATTTAACTGATCCCCAAACATAAAAACAAACACAAACACACACAAAACCACCCCATCCAATACAAGAATAAGCCTTGATGTATTATTTTGTAATCTGCCTGTGTATTGCAGAGATCTGGAGATTTTAATGGAAGATGTGGTGTCCTGTACACTTAAATTAAGTATGAGTACCAAACTAAATCAGAGTAGTTTTGGTCACAGCATTCTCTGACATTTTACAATGGTATTATCAAGAAGTACAAACATCAGTAATGAAGTCACACGAGTAATGTCTGTAGGGAATGATGTAAGCATAGTTTATAAAACAACCTTGGTTTTGTCAAATCAACATCATTTTTACTAATTGAGTTTAATTTTTCTGATTAAGAGATACTTAAGAGATAAATGCAAAGAAGTTATTATCCAAGTTGTATTTACACCTCAATTGTAAAACGTGAAAGGACAAGATTATTTTTGGTATTGAATTTGTTTTTGTTTGTGAAAGACAGACAATATGACAGCAATAAATAACCCAGTATTCTGCATTAACTTTTATTTAAAACGGTTTTATTATATTGCCTACTTTGCTATTACTTTACAAACAGATTATCTGGAATAGAATCTCCACATTACTCATGTTTATGGCAAACATGTCTTTTCTTTTTTAGCAACATAATTTCAAAATAGCAATATTCACAGCAAACAACTTTTCCTATAATCACTTCTACTGAACCCAAGGATAGCACAATATGCCCTCCACCATTCTATTATTATGCTGCTTTCATCATTCCATGACATAGCATATATATTGCAAAATGTTGTAGTGGTGGTGAGTAAATCAATATATTTAATTAAATAAGTAAAATTATTAGTTTTAAAATATATACTTTTTAAGAATAAAGGAATTTTGTGTGAAATTACTAATAAAAAATTTAAAGCAATGTGAAGTACCTTGAGTAATTTGAAATGTAAGGTTAGTACACCGTTTGAGCAGATGACATTAGTTCAAATGAAAGAATAAAAGATGAACAACCACAAACACAAAAGGAACTGAAAAGAATCAATGTGTTTAGAACATGAAATTATATAATTCATGGTAGTAGAATCAGAGATTAGAACTTTTCAAAATTTATTTTTAATTACAAAAGGCAATTTTCTTTACTCTAGAAATAAAACTAGAGATTCCATGACTATTTTGATATAAACCAGGTAGTCTGGTTTCCTCTTTCTTCCACAGATGGTCTTGAGCATAATCCTACTGCTTGAAGAGTTATAGATTTAATCAAACATTGGTTCTTTTTTTTTATGTGAGAGTCTCATACTTTTCACGAAGATGCAGGTATCAAACAACAACAACATGAAAAGTGATCATAAAAATCAATATGCATAGAAGAGTATCTCCCCCTAATTAAAAATTGACAAGCTAGTTTCTTTGCTATTTACAACAGAAGTCTTTGCAAGAGTCTAACTGATCTGGGGCATCATTCCAGGAAGAGAAATGCTCATCCTTCAACTTTCAGGGCCATTAGCTGCCATTCAGTTTACTAAACAAAGGTAAGAAGGCCAATCTGTAAGTATACTAAGCACTAGATTAAATAGATGAATTTAGGGAAAAAAAAGGCACACATATCTACTGAAAAAAAGCATTGCCTTATTATGTAGGGAAGGGTAAGACAAAGTGACATCCAAATGAAAAAGACTGGTGCATTTTTCAGTCAAATGATTGGAAGCTCCCAGTTGACTGGTTTGCATGCTGCTCTGTGCTTGTCAAGACTCATGCAAGCAGAAACTTGAGTTAAGAGCGGGGTCACATAATCAATACCCATCAAAGAAGTCTCATCCCTTCATACTTGGGACCACTAGGATGGGATATTACCACATTCTACTTCTCCCTACCGAAGTGCCTTTTCGAAAATAGCTTCAAAAAAATCCCTAGAAAGATATTTTTCCATTCCTTCTGAACAGTCTACCATGCCCTCAGACACAAAAGAGAAACCTAAATACTTCCAATATATAATACAGTGCAAAAGAATGCATGGAATATAATGCAAGATTGCACAACAAAACCATACAAACAAAATTTGTATTTGCAAAAGCATTACCTCAATGATCCCTAAATGGTAAAGAGCAGAACTGTCAAACCATTGAGAAGAGATTATCAGGAATAAGAAATGCATAGCTTGGTACAATTAAGCTAAATAAAAAACTTTGTGAGTTTTATGGCTCTAGAGCTTCTATATTTAGAAGTGTGGGAGTGTAGTAGTTTCTATTTTGTCTTTTTAAAAAAGTCTTAATTTTATCCTTATGTGAGTTTTCCTATATGAATTTTTTTTGTTTGAACATCCTTATTTATATAGTTTTAAACCATTCAGATTTATTTAGACACATGCATAGAAATTTTGATTAATGTTTTATATTTGTCTTTATAAAAATAAAGCAACTGGATTAAGTTCAGTAAAAAACAATTATTTATGATGAAGAACAAAACTTACATAAATGATTCCCTATATTCCAACCTTGCAGACATATATAAACTTCATGACTAGAATATAACTAAATCATTACATCCATATTCAAAGGAACTATGCACATGTATAAAAAAAATACATTTGATTGTTCCTAGTAGCGTGTCTTTCATCCTGTATTTTAGCTTCTCTCATATGGGAAAACTGAAATGTGAATTACAAAAATGTTGTGAACAAACACAAAACAATTTATATCAAAGATATAAACATTTTAGCATACAAGTACCTGTATATATGTAATATTACAGAGGCATTGGTAAAATGAACATGATCAGAAAATGTTCATAATTACAGGACAGCTAAAAACATGATACAGCAGATGAACAGAAAACATCAAGTGAAGACAACCTCTCCATCGTCATAAAATCTAAGGTTGTTAACCTCTTTTAATCTTAAAAAATGCTGATGCCTAATCATCCAGTTAACAATAATAAAACTTTCAAAGCATGCAGGTTATGCCACAGAAATAGTACAGAAAATACCAAAGATGTAACAAGGAGAGAAGAACATGTTGGTGTTGCCCTGAGTCATGCTGTGATGTGAGTCATGGGACTCAGGGTGGCTGAGTATGTTCCCACTACATTGCAACATATGGGGGAGAAGGTACTGTAGCTGAGTAGCATGCAGCCAATCAATCTCAGAAGTGATCAAATATGTATGATTGGTTTAGGTAACCTGTGTAAACATGCTGACACGTTGCTCTGCCTGGTTTAAAAGCACCAGTCTTGACTGATCCAGCTTGATTTTACTCCTGTGAGAAGAATGGTATGCAATGAAATTAAAATAGGGTATCCTTGAGGTTGTTTGAGTACTGGAAACAGAAGTGTGGATTCCTTCTTATTTAATATGTTTTCTAGATATGTCACACATTTGCAAAACATAAAATTTTTAGGTGTTGATAAGTGCTTGATGCATATCCAAACATATAATGGAAAAGGTAAGATCAGCAGAACACCTGTAGTTCATAGACATATACTGGACTTGTGCCTGAATAAATAAATAACACCCCACAAACAAAAAACCAAACCACCACGAAAAATTCCTTTACCCTCAAATCCTCCTCCTCCAGAAAAAAAAGAAAAAAAAAGGCCCAAAACAAAAAATACATACAGATACATCCACAATAGGTGTGTTTCAGCTTTAGCTATCCTTTAATTGGCATTAACTAAACAATTAAAATAACAGAAATATATTTCTCCCTGCATTCCATTTTCAAGGTTATTTCTGGTCTTCACTAGACGCTAAATAAGATACATCTAGGTCCTTTCTTTCAGAAAAAGCTGCAGGCAAAACAAAAAATAAATCATACCATGTTAAACATGGAAACTTCTGCATAAGAAAATTTTCCCACAATATTTAAATATTTAGCTGAATAATTAAAAAAAATTCAAATAGTTTTAGGTGCATTATGGATTGTAGCAGATATAGCAATGAAAAACAAAACCTCATGCTTAGCAATAAACCTGTAAGTTCCTCAATTTGTCTTCTGGTAAAAGTCTGATCTCACTTCTTAGCAATGACTTGTCAAGGATCTATCCAATAATGTAGCTATGTAACAACTCCAACATTAACTGCTCCATTTGAAGGGGAAATCTGAAATAAAGGGCTGAAATAATCTACAACTGACTTTGAACAAGCGTACACAAAATCGGGGTGGGGGGTTGTGTTAGTTTATGTATCTCCTGTGGTTGCCAATTCTTAGCCAGTTTTTCAAATCTGAGCAAGTCAAATTGATACTAGACGACAGTATCTTATAAACAGCTAGTGCTCATGTATCATCTTGAATATCAGAGGTAAGAAGGCATAGATTTTGTCACTCAATTCTAAAACATAAAATGCTGAAGAATAGGTGTCTTCATCTTGAAGGCTAATTTCCAGGCAAGTGGTAGATATATATTACCCGGATTCATCAAATGTTCCTTCCACAAAACCGAATTTTACTAAAACACTAAGAAATCCAGTATTCTTCAGTCAGATTAATAATATGCAAAAGTTGTAGTAGCTATCCAGCAAACATTATAGCTTCATTACACAGAGCAGTTAATATTTTAAACAGGTTATTAATACTGTTTGCTTTGCTTTAAAGAAACCTCTTAAGTAATCTACGGTCTTCTCAACTAATATCTGCAGTAACACAATCTTCAAAAAGCAGACGGGACAAATCAAGGAGCAGGAAACAAGCTACTGAAACAACAAAAATAAGTGTAATACTGAACACTGTACTCTGCAATAAAAGAAACACCTAAAGAGTACCTTATTACACCTTTCTAAATTTAATTTCACTACACTTCGCTGGAAAGAACTTATTTTCTAAACTTTGGAAGTAATACTGGCAAATTAATTGTCAGTTCAAATCAAAACACCTGAAAACCTAAAGAGCCCACAACCAATCAAAAATGTCTCAGACTCATTAACAGAATGCCCAAAAACCAACCACACACAACCCTCCTTCCCCCCCAAAAAACACCAAAGCAATCCAGACAAAGCAATCCAGACTGGAGTACAGCTGTCTGCACGAGCGACGATATTCTATTTATGTCCTCACATCTTCAGGTGCCAGAGGTGGTGATACCAGACACAGTCTGCTCGAGCCACAGACTGCAATCTGAATTTTTAGTGTCTTTCAAAATCCTGCTGAAATCCATGATTTTGCTTTTCCCCTCAGACTGAAGCTGCTGACAAACGACTACAGTCCTAGAGCTGACCCAGTTTAAAAACAGGCAGTTGTCTTATAAGTGACTGGTTTAAAACTCCCCAAAACAAGTAAGAAATTAGTATTTTTTCATTCAATAATTCTCTTTTTTTCCTGAGATTTAATTGATATATTCACCTTATAATATAAACATTGGTCCCTTGGCTTTACCCCATCATTTTGATTTCAGAACATGAAAACTTGTTACTGCTCTTATTAGCCTGAGTCAGGACCTCTGTCAAGTTTATCCAGTAGAAGTAATGCTGATTTTCCTTAAAGAGTACTAATATTCTTATTAATATCTTCTCTATTATTTTTAAATCAGAGTTTACTTACATTCATAGTTCACAGAAACATTAAAATTATAAACCCCCCAGTCTTTTGACATTGTTTATTCAGTACATATATACTAATTTCTCTATTCAACTAACAATTGGTAAAGTTTGCTTTTCAAATATCTTTATAAATGGGTTCACATAAATTTATACAGTTCTTCCAGGACCTCCCACTCTCTGGAACTCCACTTTCCCACTTCAGATTATTCACTCTCTGTACAGCTCAAGAATCTTGAGTTAAAAGTGCTTTGCATTTCTAAGCAGGAAGAATTACACTATGAAACAAGACAGTTAGTGTAATTTGTTCATCCAAAATATAAAATACTTAATTTTTACCTCCTTGCTTTCATCCAAATCTGAGTCACTGCTAAACTCTTCTGTATTCAGATGTTCAAAATCAGACTCTCCAACAGCTATTGGTACTGTGACAGTAAGGCTGGGGTTGTTTACGAATGATATATAATCCTTGCCACCTATAACAGTGGCCATTCCATTTTCATTTTTGCCATACTTCGTATCTATCCTTCGTTCAGGACAGTCGGAAATGCAACGGTTTCTCTCATCACTCAACTGATCTGTTGTTGCTCTTTGATTTACAGCAGCTTGTTTTCCCAAACAAGACTTTCGGACACATTCACCTGCTCTTTTCTTCACATAAGATATTCCCTTCTGAATTCTTGCAACAGCAATCTGCAAGTTGTTCATTTCATTATCATCTTCTGTAGCAGTAAGGTTGTCTGAACTAAATGAACTCAGCAGCAAGGCCAGAAAAAGATTCAATACCTAATTTAAAAAAAAAAAAAAAAGGCAAGACAACAGATGTGACTTTATTTCATTTTTCATTCACATGCTTCTTATGAATCATGTTTTCATTTACAGTATATGGTTCTGAAAGTAAACAGTAAATAAAAGTAAATGCAATTCGAGCACAATACCTTCCTATATCTCAACAAAGGGATTTTGTGGCTTTACATTGCTTGTGTTTGTAGAAGGTCAGAAATTAATGATTCTTCAGTACTGTCTGAACAGATTCGAGATGTTTACTTTTCCGGCAAATTGCAGCATTTTGATCTGAGCAGAAAACATTTTTTCTACATGCTGGTCCAAATTCACACAAATATTTTTTGTATGTGACATAAAAAATGATGAATGCACCCTGTCTTTTAACCCCCAAGTCATACTTTTCCCACAGCAAGAAGAAACATAAAACATATATCAGTTATAAAATCACAGAGGTTACCATGAATTCAAATGTCAAAGTAGCAGAGCACCAGCTCTTAAAATCTTCAAATCAGCTCTTCTATCAGCTTGGAAGATAAGATAAAAAAAATTCAGTGTGAACACAGCCCTGAACATACAGCAGGGATGTCTGCTCATGTAAAAAGTCTTCCTAGAGCTATGGAATAAAATCAGAATATAATAAACACCGTGGAAATATTCACATAGGCGGATACTTCATTGCACAAAGTTCAAACTTCTGGTTTAGAAAAATACTTATGGAGTTTAATCAAACAACTTCACAGTTCTCTTCATTATAAGACAACAGATTTATAGAAAATCCTGAAGTGGCTGTGCAACTAGAAGCAGTGCTGGCTTGGTTTAAAGACACTTATCTTGTACCTCTCAGAAATTTTATTCCTAAGGAATGCTTCTAGGATGGCTAATATAAAATCTCTTCTGCTACTGACAGTTGTTTCAAGTAGAGACATAAAATAACAGAGGAAATGAAAAAGGCAGATCAATAAGCAGAGCAATGAATGTCTTAAATACCAGAAAGTTATAAAATATAAAAAATTTAATATATATATATACTCTCATACAAACTAGTGCAAATCTGACACTTTCCTCTGAAAAAGAAAAAAAGCAGTTATAATACAGGCCATGTCAGAAGTATCTGTAGAAAGCACTTATGAAATAGGAAGCAAAAAAGTGAAGAAGCAAAAGAAAACCTGAACCAATTGAAGCTGGGTTTTTTTCTGCATAACAACTTCCTTCTAATTCAAGTTTCCTTACTCCATTTTATGTAAAATGCTGGTTGTACAGCAGGCAGGTCTCAAATGGCATACCTTTCAGAGTCTTAAGAATGCAATAGCAGTCATTTAGACAGGAGAGATCAGAAAAAGTTTTTAAAAAAGGCCTGATAACTTGCCTATGTGTGACTGGAAGCAATGACTAAATTGGTTAGGGAGAAAAGGCCCTGCTATATCCTCTTTAGCAAATGGAAAACTTCCACCCTGGAAGTCCAACACTGAGAGTGCCTTTGCTCTTCTCTCCCTCTCTAGGTAACGAGGAGTAGTCCACAATACCCTGAACACCCGCTGCTGCACAATCTCATCCACAACCTCTGAACTGCACTCCAGACCCTGACGGGGTCACACTCCAAGCTGAGGACTCTAGATAGGATCAGAAATCTAACAAACAGAAAACTCCCTTTCAAAACCCACACTCATAATACATCCACCATAACAAAAATTATATTCAAAAATCATATAATAATACTTTATAATTAATTAGTGGTTCTCATAGCCTTCATATTCTAAATTAATTGTTACATACCACTAGATTTCCAATCACCATGACCATCATGAAGACTGTAAGGCACATGGCTTGGCCAGCAACCTCCATGCAGTCCCACATGGTTTCTATCCATTCTCCACACAGCACTCGGAATACAATCAGGAAAGAGTGGAAAAAGTCATGCATGTGCCAGCGAGGAAGCACACAGTCACTGGAGATCTTGCAGACACATTCTTTGTAGTATCTCCAAATAGCTGCATCCCAACCACAGCAAAAATGAACACAATGATGGCCAGCACCAGGGTCAGATTCCCCAGAGCCCCACGGAGTTGCCAATAATCTTAATCAGCATATTTAGGGTTGGCCAAGATTTCGCCAATTTGAAAACTCGCAACTGGAAAAAAAACATACAGGCATTATTTGCAGTAGTTACAAAAATGCTATAGACATGACAGAGTATTACAAACTAGTGACTCCCAGCGACAGCAAAAAGAAGCAGCTTCAACATGATACCAACAACCATAACTTTCATAGGTTTCATGAAACCCACACTTTTAAAACATAATAAATTGTAGACTTTGCCCTTTTTATTCCTAGGGTTTTGTTTGTTTGTTGTTTTTGGGGGGTGTTTAGCATATCTATTCTTTTCCACATGAAAGGAACAGCACAATGGTTGTATTTGTTCAGATAGAGGATTCTGAACATGTTATACATCATGGACATTAAATGTAGAAACAAACTAAAATTAAAATATTTTTCTAATAAAATAAAGATTTTTTTTTGCTAAGGGGAAAAGAAAAATCAATCTTCTTAAAATTTATTAAACCCATGAATTTTATAATTCCTGCATTTTAAAAGAACACCTCTACCCCTCTTGCTATTTCCAGATATGAAAGTCAACAAGACTACAAATGTTTTCTACTTCTCAAAATACAGTGAACAAACTGTACATTTCACTGAGTTTTATCCTTCCTGCTTAATCAATAAAATTACAGCTCTTTCCCTTTTTAGGGAAATATTGCTTCTAAACAATTAAATGGCACATAGTATTCAATGATAAATAATTTTTAAAAACATACCCACAGAGATATCCTTTGTGACTTACTAAAAAGTATATACTTAATGCTAAAAGGTGTCTTATTTATATGAATAGAGCTGAAGTACAAACATAATTCATTAATTAATGCAGATGTTTTATTACCAATCTGAATGATCGGAGAACGGATAATCCATCCACGTTTGACAAAAAAAGCTCCACCAAACTAAGAGTAACTATAAAACTATCAAAAATATTCCAGCCAACTTGGAAATAATTGAAAGGATGCATGGCAATTATCTTGAGAACCATTTCTGCTGCAAAAATTCAGTAAAAACCTGAAGAAAAAAAATTTTATTGTTACTTTATGGATAAATATAAAGAAATCGAACCAGCAGATAAGAAACAGAAGTAACGTCCCTCTTAGAGCAGGATGCCACTACGTAAAATTATCACAAGCTGAACCCCACAAAAGAAGGTAGGTGGCAACATCAAAATGAGCTGTAGCATAAATACGTAATGTCAGTTAAAGCTAAGATACATTTAGGGTCTGCTGAAGAATAAGCTATTCCTAACATGCCTCCAAATTTGCTCCTCATATCTGCCATCATCTAATTAGAGGAACTCTCTCCAGCAAGAAAATACACTCGCTCTTGTCAGAATGGAAGCCGCTTTAGCAAAGGCGTGTGTGAAAACAATGATTGGACATAAATGGAGTCATGTACTATTAATGAAGTCTATATAAGAACTCACAAGTAAGCTTCTCTAACTGCCAAAAAAAAGTCAACTGTGCTAAGGCTTGCTTTTTAAGTAAAACTCCTTTCTGACTCTGAATGCCTCTGATATCTTCTGAAGCAGAAGGCAAGAACACCTCTGAAATAAATTCATTGTATTTATTGTAGATGTATGATCACTAGTATCTATAAAACTGCGTAAATTACTGTCTTTCATCAGAAAGATGAAAATGAGTTCAAAAAAATCAGGACCATTTTACATTCTTTAAAATGTAGAGCTACAGAGTCCAAAAAGGAAAAAGCAACTGCTGAAACTACACCAGTGTCATAACAGCATATTGGCTGACTGGGAGCATACACAAATTCTTGGCATGAAGGAACACTTATACTCACACATACTAAATGACTCCATTGCATAGGAAAGGTAGAAATGGGAATTTCCTGGGTAAAACACAGATACAATCATATGACAGCCCCCTGAAACAGCTACCAATCCTCATCTATTTGTCTTTCCTATCTTTTCCTCAAAAACATCCTATATATATTTTAAACAGCAGCAATGAGATGTTTGTCTGGTGAAAACACTGAACGCTATTCAGTATTGGCTAAAAATATCAGCATACAATTGAAATGTTGCTGATACATTTACTCTGCACTTAAGTCTGAGTATGTTACCAACGTGTAGTAAAATTTCGCATATTCTAATAACCAAATTGTTTTATTATATTTCTACATCAGAATCACCAGAATAACCACTTAGAATAAGCATAGGTTAAGTATAACATATTTGTATTATTGCTGTTATAACCAAACAAAGCTACCTCACCATATCTGACCCACAGACTGTGTCTACTAAGCAAAAAAACCCAGCTGTATCAACAGATACTCTTAGAATAAGTCACACATTCTCTGCCTTTCAAATTGTTATGGTCCAATCAAATAAATGGTCTTCAAGGAAATACAAAATCAATACACAGAAATGGCAGTGAAAAATAATAATCTAAATTGGCATTCAGCTCTTTTTGTGTTATTAATGGGTACCTACACTAAAAGAATCTAATCTGGTTCCCACTTATTTTGTAATACTAAACAAAAGCATGTCAGATTTCTTTCAGTTTCATGTAATTCAAACTCTGGCTTTTGGAAACTCTATTGAAGAAGTTGTAAGACAGAAATCAAATTGAAGATACAACATCTCCCAAATACTTTTTATATACAATATATTCCAAATGGTGTATTTTTAGACTATTTTTGGTAAAATTAAACCTTTAACATTTATTTACAGGATGACAATAAAAACAATAAAAAGCAATTCTTTCCAAAGAGAACCAGGTTCCAACTGTATAAACTGTTATCATTCAAAGGACTTACCAGATTTCCTACTTTAAGTACAGTCTCAAATTTTCAGTCATTGGATAATGTTCCATGGCCATAAACAGTGTGTTTTAAAACTATGCAAACAGTGACAGCCAGATCAACAAATGGATCCATTACGACAATTCAACCAGACTCTTTACTTTAACCGGGATCACAACAGTCCCAAATTAGAAAGTGTGGGCAATTTATCCCAACAAGGTGGACATTTTTGTCTGGATCCTCAAGTTCTGGAGAAAAAGAAAAATTTATAATGAACAAGTTTTGGAGAAAAAGATTATTTTTTATCTGCTTTTTCAGGCTTTAATCTTTATACCTGGAACCACTAAGGCCAGTTGGAGGAACCTCAGATTTTCAGGAACTTAACTTATTGTTTCTGACACAAAAGGTTTTAGAAGACTAGATGAAAAACCTCACGTGTTCTGACAAAATAATTTAAAAAACTGTCTATTTTTAATGACATTTTTGTGTAAAAAGCCATAAAAACTATGCTTAGGATTAAAGATCTTCTTCCAGTAAAACTTTACTTAAAAGTCCCTCTTAAATGTTTAAGTACTTATTTTCAGGACAAAATAACATTAATTTTAGCCTGAATAGGGTTTGTGAAAATTATTCTAGATTTTTTCATGATTTTCACTAGTAGTCATTCCACAGTTCCAAGGAATCCCTGTAGAAATTTTCTTCTCCTTATTAACTAAAGCCTGGACTTTAATTTTCTCTAATATTTTCATGGTAGAGTTAGTCCAAAATGTATCACGAGGCATTTCTTCCAGTGACTCCATTGCTAAGCATGAATAACTGCATAAAACACATACACATTATCTATTTTAATCAGAATGAGTTTTTTACATCAGCCTGCTTATTGGATTCCTTCCTTTCTTTTTTCACTATGTACTTGCTTTTTTCCCCTGTTATTCAGTTTATGTATTTGCAATGGCTACATATTTTTCTCTTTTGTATTTGCATGGTGATATAATACCTCAAGCAAGTCTAAGACCATATCAAGAAAGTTCAAGTATCTACAGTTATAACACACCTTCCATTCTATTGTGATAACATCAGCTAAACTCATGGCCCTTTCCCTTAAATCAGGATCCTCCAGCAACTCCAATGGTATTTGATACGAACTTGTACGTCTGTTTTTTATTTCTATGTCTGTGGTAGTGCTCTATTAAAAAAAAAAAAAAAAAAAAAAAAAAAAAAAAAAAAGAGAGAGATAGAAAAAAAGGTGTGTAAATTAAATTCAACTTTAGAAATTCTGTGATGCTTTTTAAATCACTCTTTTCATATATACCTTCTAATCCTATTCATACTTATTAAACATTAAGAAAAAACATTCGGATACTTAGTTCCCGTATTTCCACTGCATTATACTCAAATAACACCACTCCACTTTAGACACCAAGAAATTTTGGAGGGGACTAAAGCCAAGAAAACAAAGCAAGACCTGCAGAACTTGTGTAGCAAATTCCGAGTTCCCAGTTCCATACTTTCTCTACCAATATTTCCATTCTAAACTAGTTCATTCACAAGATACTTCAAATATGTGATTAATGGTAGAAAAATTCTGCATCAACAACTATCCCATAAAAGTAAGTTTTAAAGATCAGTTTTGATCTCTATACCCATTCAAAACTGATTTAAATTACATTTTCCTAAACGTATTGTTATCACTCTGATTTAGTTTATGAATTTCAAGTGAAGAAATGGCATAGGTCTGACTTATTTGATCAAAAAATGAATACTGTTTTACATGATTTTATTTTAAAAAATGAAAATTGTGTTATAACAATAGTATTGAGCTCACCTCAGTTACGAAGATGTTTTGAATACATAAGGATAGGTAGATTCTCTTAATACATTAAATAAATGCATGAAAATAAAAGTATAATAAACTGCAAGAAGATTATAACTGCAAGGCATCTGGCCGATGACCACAAGGAAGCTGGCAGATATACTTTCAGGTACTGTGACCCATACAGAAATTTCTGTTCCAGTAAAATAACATTTTTAGAAAAAAAACATGCAGATGTCTCTGCTCCATTCCTGAAGCAGACTGAGGGAAAAAGGAAAAACCAAGCAAATTAAACATGTTTGGCTGGTTTGGAGTTTTGGTTTTTTTTTTTAATTATACCCTGATCCTAGGCAGTGAGAAGCTCTTTGAAACCCAGGAGGAAAAAATGCTTTCAGAATTTTTAAAATGTCAACATAATCTTGAAGACTATGCTATATTTGCACAATACCAAATGTATGAAGATAGGAGGAAAGCAGAACGAGCACATTACTGACAGAGAATCAGAAAATGCACTTAAAAGGAGGCTAAAACCATAAAGAAAAAAAAATTTAAATAATCTAATAATGTACAGGAAGCTTAAGAGTTGAACATCTTATTTTGGGCTCTAGAACAGATTTAGCAATGGAACATTACTAATCTGACTCATTAAGCAGATGTATGCATATCCTTGATTTGCAGGTATGTAAACCTCACTACTTGTTCTCTTTCATGCTTCAGCCTCTCACTTTTGTCTAATCACTTCAAACCCATTCATTACAGTAAGATCTGCAAAAGCATTCACAACTTCCTGACCATTTTAAAAGCAATAATTTCATTGAAACATTGTCTACGCAACAAAGAAAATGCCACAAAAACCTGTAGTAATTTATAACTTTCTTACATTGCCATCAATCGTTGGTTTATCTATTATCACCTCTGGCAGAAGTTGTCCAGTAGGGGACAACAGACCTGAAGGTCCATCCACCAAGGAAACCACTCCATTGCAATCCACAGTGCTGTGCAATCTTCCCATTCACTGGGAAGACTGTCAGCCTTCTGGATGACCTACTGGCCTGGCTAATGTTGCTGCTGCGCCGTTCGCTGTGTCTGCGCGGCAAAAACAGAGAACCTCTTCTGCCTCGAACTATCCTCAAACGTGCTGTGCTCATCGTCTGCAAATTCATTTTCAGATCCTTTCTCTCTTCCGTAGTCTCTAAAATTGAAAATACTTGTTCTGCTACTAGCCTGGGAGAAAACAGGGAGCCATGAACACTCAGCAAAAGACTGCAAAGGAAACAAAAAATGACAGTCTGAAGATTACATCATACAAAATGCATGTCTGTGTATAAGAAAAACAATAATAATTTATATTCCTCAAGAATTTTTCAGTGTTATCTTTAATACACTGCCTCAGGCTGATTTCAAGATGCATTACAGATGAAAGTCACTAAATGGGTAAGATTTACAGTGTACCAAAACAATAACTCAAAAGAAAAAAAAAAAAAAAACACATAGAGGCCATATTAGTCCATCTTTGCTTTAAAGAAGAAAAGACCAGATTTCATAAACTCCATGATCCCCACAGATCATGCATTATGTTAAAAGATATCTAGACCTTTAGTCTTCTAAATTCATACATTACACTTAAATTTTCCTTTTATGAATTAAGAAGGTATTTCTATTTCAGATTAACTAGGAAAATGCAGTGCTGCTGTGCATGTTAAGGTATCAAATAATAAAATGAGAGAGAAAAAACCACTTTTTTTTAAGGTACACTCTAGAAAATAATACCAACAATAAGCTGGTATTTAAGAGAATGCTACACTGTTTTTCCTTTGTTGCCTTACATTGCAAAGTTGCAGTGAAGTTTGTTGGATATGACAGTAATCTCATAAATTCCAAAAACGGCAATTGCATTACTCACAGTACCTGGTGGGGTGATGTTAATGGCTTCCCATAAGATAGTCTGTTTCCATCAAAAGAAAAACGGAAACCTTTCCTCTTGATACTGCCATCTGATTCAGATTTTGGAAGCTTCTCATCCTTCATGGCATCCTCTTCTCCAGAGAGCGCTCTCTGCCTCCTTTTCTTCCTTCTATTTCTCCTTTCTTTGGCACTTTTTGAGCTAAGCTTGGATACATCTGAAGAACTATCTGAGGGTGCAGCATTCCCACTTTCACAGCTGTACTCAGTCATCTCTATTGCAGCTGCTGCTATTGCCTGCCACAGCAATTATTTAACAAGACACTTTATAAATCATACCATTATTAAAGAAGGATATAGCTCTTCCTAAGATTTGCATCAAATTACTTCTAGTAAACAGAGCAGTTAAGATTTGTGCAAAACTACAAATGAAATTCTGCAGTATGAATGGAATTTGAATGAAGTTCTACTTTGTATCCATATCAAAGAATCAGCCCACATCTTCTACAGCCACAAAGTTCTTTAGAAATATTTGAAAATTAATAAATTTATTCATTAGAGTGCAACAAACAAAAGAACTAAACAGAATTACACTTCAGTCTGTATTAATTTAGTAAACTAATAATTTTTAACTGAAGTAGCTTCCTTAAGCTGCTTCAAGTCTTTGATTCACTGGTAGCAGCACAGGTAGCAAAAATGAATCAGAAATTTATAGATGAAAATACTTTGCTCTCTAATCAAGGCTTGAAATTACTTCTAAGATGAGAATTTGGAAAATCATCATGACAGTTTACAAGATACTATCCCAAGATAAGAGAGATTTATTTAAAACTATTTTTCTGATTTGGAGACTACTCTTTGTTCTCAGTTCAGAAACTCATTAACACTTTAGATATTATATATTTAAAAAGCAACAAATAAGCATAGAAAAAGCAGTCTAAAGTATTTGTGAGGTATGTTAAAGAATGGATTTTGTTAATATGCAAATTTAATTATTGATTTTCTTTTAACAAATAGCATGCAAAGGAATACACAAAGGCCCAGACTCTTGTTAGAAAATACCTGAGCTTCTTCTTGCTGCTTCCGCAGCTGCTCAAGCTTCAGCTTAAAGTCTGCCTCCCTCTGCTCTGCTTCAACAATAGTTGCCTGATTTTGTTCTTCATAGGCCATGGCAACCACAGCCAAAATCAAGTTAATCAAATAGAAGGAACCCAGAAAAATCACAACAACAAAAAATATCATGTATGATTTGCCAACAGCGCGTAGTGTCTATAAGAGGAGAAGAGAAATCAAGCAGCTGGTGAAGAAATGCATTAGTTCTGGAGTTCATAAGCATTAATGACTTTGAAAAGTGCAAAATTAATACTTAGTTGGTTTTCCTTCTATACTAAAATCATACAAGTTTCTGAATTACAAAGTAATAAAAAAAAAAAAAAAAGCATTCTTGTCCATGAAAAACATGCCTAAGGATCATGCTGCTTTGCAACAAACCTCTTTAATGCCTAATAATCTTGAAAAGTATGTGGGATCAGAGTTTTAATATGTCACATATCACAGGTTGGAGGCTTAGAATGCTTACCATGTATTAGCATGCTTTCCCTTTGAAATAACCAAATGAATTAAAAATGGCACAATTGATTAGATAATTAGAAGGTAGTATTTATTATAATTAAAATAGTCACACACACCATATAATGAAAAGCTACTGTAGAAAAGTTAATTTATATCAAGTCATGCATTCTAAGTTATAAAAATAGGATTAAAAATACTGAAATTAAGGTTCAGGTTTTGCTGTCCTTTTTTTTTACAATTTAAACTCAATACTGACATTTTTGAAAATAGCATGAGGCACAAAATGAAACATACACTGTAAAATTAAATTAAGGAAAAAACCCCTCATGTGCCTCTTCAGAAATGATGTGAGATTCTGTATGACGTGTTTGTCTACCCAGTATTGTAACAGAATTTGCTTCCCTTGATACATTTTAATAGCTAACAATACATACAATGATATGTAATACAAGTAAGAGTGGCCTTTCCATGCTTGATCTGGGGCCAGTAATACACTACCTCAATTTTTGAAATATACTCACCAACTGATAAAGATTTTCCCAATAGTCCTGCGTCATCAGTCGAAACAGTGACAAGAAAGCCAACTGAATGATCAAAACTAGTATATCCATAGTTGGGGTTTCTACCAGCTTTCACACAGATAAACTCTTCTGGGCATTACTAGAAGAGAGGGAAAAAAAAAAAGGAAAAAGAGGTTAAAACATTCCATACTCAAATTTCATACATTATTCTTTTTTTATTGTTTCTTGAGCTTCTTACGAAGCTTCATCTGTGAAGGTGCTGCCATTTATGGCTTAAAACAATTCAAAAATTAGAGGAAATTAGAAGTCTGTTCTTTAAAGAATAATCTAGAGAGAGCAAAAAAGTAATGATGTAATATTTCCTTCTATCCCTTTCACCATTTAAACAAAATAAAGTTTATTATCAACAGTTTGATATTACCTCTGCAGATATCTCCTAAATGAAAATAATATATGTACATAGAACAGAGATTTCAAAAAGTGGATTCTTCCATGCAGAAAAAAACTCAGCCAGCATACATATTTTCTGCTGAACTTGTCTGTCAGAGAGGCTGGCTACCAGATTCTTGGCTTCTTCACATCTGTGAGCCTAATTAAGAAATTCTATTGATTTGTCAAGAATGTGTAACCAGCATAGGGATCTTTATCTCATGAAACTTTTCATACTGGTTTTGTGACTAGGTGATGCAATCTTGATATCAAGTGTAAGTACACTGTTTCAATTAGGACAGATTTCTTTTTGTATGTATGTCTATTTGATGTGCATTTATACACATATACAAAATAATCTCATAGTACATATATGAGTTAAAGGTTTACAAAAATAATTGAGTATGTGTATTTTAAAGCTATTACCAACCAAAACCAAGGGATTGACTGATAATTCATAAGCATACAGAATTATGTGATTTTGTTACAAAACTACAAAGAAAGAGAGCAAGACACTGCCATGCAGCAGGTGCCAGACAGAGGAAGCCTTAAGATGTCCTAAAATCTGGTCATAAGTGGAATTTTCTACTTTCATATGAGTTTTAAAACAAATTTCCAGCAAAGTATTTTGTCATTTAACACTTTTACTCATTCAAGCGTCTGGCTACTAGGAACCATGACCATGTTATCATTGACTGAGATGTTAGGTAACTAAATTACCTTTTAAAGCTTAGATTGATATTTTTACATGTTGTTTAGACAGATAGTATGTCATTTTCAGTGTACCTTACCTGCATCTGAGCTATTGCCACAAGCAGAAAATCATTTGCTCCTTCTAGGCGATAGAAATGACCTAAAGAAAAAAAAAAGTAATATGTTTACAAATGAAAGGAGTTTTGCTAGGGTTTATTTCAGTGAGGATGAACCTATGTTCGAGTCATCTTGTTTTGAATGTTCATAATGTCCCATTAATGTTTTTCCAACAGTGGGTTCAAATACTGGCAGAATCATAGAATGTCTTGCGTTGGAACTGACCTCAAAGATCATCTGCTTCCAAAACCCCTGCCATGGGCAGGAATGCCACTAATAGATCAGGGCCCCATGCAACCTGGCCTTGAACACTTCTAGGTGGGTCATCCACAAACCTCTCTGGGCAACAAAATAAACACATTGCAGAAATAAAATCCTAGAACAATGATTAGAACATAAATTGCATATTCTTTTCTTTAGTCATTGCACACTGAATACCCTTCCAAAATACATGAGATAGAAAATATAAAACTTAAAAATCCTCTTATTCAGTAAAAAGATTGTAAACAGACATAGCCTATCTCCTTTAAAATGGAATATTTATAATGGCTTTCTGGCAGTTTTAAAGTCAGAGCATTAACTCACAAATCCTGTGACTATTTCACATCCTGGGAAAATATGAAGGCAACATTTAAAAGAAGACAGGTGTTCCAATTACAATGTTTGAACAGCTGCTGTACTATAAACAACTTCACAACTTTTTCTTTAATTATAAGATGATAGCCTTCGGAAAAAGAGAAACATATACTGTTATTAATGATTAAAATTATGCTGTCTTTAAAAGAAAAGAAAATAATAAGAGTTAGAAAAATAATGATGAATTTGTGAAGACGTTTATAAGAGTGGGACCTAGGCAAACTGGAGAAACAGGCTGACAGGAGGCACATAAAATTCAGCAAAGACAAATGCAGCTGTGTATCTGGGAAGGAAGAGCCCCTTGCAGTCATACAGGCTGGGAAGTGACTGGTGATAACAGCTCTGCAGAAAACGTACTGGGAATTTTGCAGGACAGAGAGCCAGGAGAGGCTGAGTCAGCAGACACCTGAGAAGGGCAACAGCCTCCAGGGCAGCAGGAACAGAAGGCCAAGACACAGAGAGAGGAAGTGACTGCCCCCTCAGCTCTGCACTCCTTAGACCATACCCAGAGGATGCTGTACAGGTTTGGCACCACAGTGCAAACTGACGTTGATAAAATTGAGCACAAGGTCACCAAGGTCATGAGGGGGCTGAGGGACAAGGAAGCAATGCATGTTCACCCTGGCAAAGGGAAGGCTCTGAGGGGAGTTGGCAGAAAGCATCGAGTAACTACAAGGAAGTTATCAAGGGGACAGGTTCATCTCAACTGTGCATGGCAGAACAATGACAGACAACAGGCATAATTACAAACAAGAAGGTTCTGACTAAATGTAAGGAGAAACTTTCACCATGAGGCTAGCAGGCACTGAGATATGGAAAAGAGACAGAAATCTGGAAAAACACTCATCTCAACTAAATCAATCTACTGTCATTCTCAGATGATGATGTCAATGTACCCTTCAAGTTGACAAGGTTTTGGTTTTCATAGGGTAAAAAAACTTTCTGTACTTAAATAGTCAGAAACAGCTCATAATATATGAACATAGGAGGACTCTAAACTGAGCATTAAATATAGTGATGCCAAAATTTACCATTCAAAACCATTACTTATAATGCAACTGACACTGCATTATACAAATCATTAAGAATACTTATATGACAAAGGAGAAATAAAAACACAACCAGACCAAATAGCCTTGCCTGCATCAGCACTCTGTAGATTCCAGCAAAGACAAAACATGCAGCATAGAAAGCAACTGATACTCTGGAAAATTTTATTTCTTTGAGATTGCCACCTAGTGCAAACTGGAAATAGAGAATCTATGTACTGTGTAACCTGTATCTGAAGTGAGAATTCACAAATGTTCTGCAGCATGTAAACGATCAGCCAAAACTGCCCAAAAAGCACTATCACCACTCCACTGTCACTCCATCCCTTCTAGATAAATAAACTAGTTAAAATTATCTATTCACAGAAAAAAAAAAGGATTTCAACATTCAGACCTATAGAAAGATAATCCAAAAATGCAGAAAACAGAAGACAACTTTATTGTCCAGTGTTAAAAATGGGAGAAAATCTGGTTCATCAAAACTCAGCCTGTAACAACTGCTTACTTTTTGTGAGAGTCACTGAGAAAGAATGCTAGTATCCATATCCTACAAATTTGTTTTTACTTAAATACACTACTTTTGCAATTAATCACTAAGCAATGCCCTGCAAATCCACTTCTAGTACAAAACCTACACAGAAAACTGATTTTTGGCAATTAGAGAAGTATTATACACATCTCATGGTACATTGTGTACCATAACATTACTGATGCTATCACTTAAAAAGACAGAAATACAAAACATAAGCATCTGCATGTTTCTGAACCAGTCTTGTCTCTTCAGTTTACAGACGACTCATGGAAAATAGGGTAAAAATGTTTTTTCAGTCTCAAGCAATAAATCCTAAGGCTGAATACCATTTCTTTTCCTACTAGGATCTTGGCCTGCTGAGGAGCGTATATCACTGAAAGCAATGGTTTGTTAACTGTACCTAATAAAAGCACATCTTAATTAGGCTCTCAAAAAGAGCCTGAAAGATTGTGTTTTGTTCAGCCTTGAGAAGAGTAGAGAGGGAGCAGGCAGGAAGGGAGGGAGTTGCAAAGATCTTCACTCTACACAAAGTATAACATGAAAGATTGTAATGAAGATGGAGCCTGACTCATCTCGAGAGTACTCCTAAAGATAAGAGGCAACTAATGAAAGCTGAGTATAGGAAGTTCTGAAATGATACTCAAGAACATTTCTGTGACTGTGCATTCTTGGCATGTGCTGCCCAGAAGCAGCTGTGGCATCTCAACCTTAGAGACACTAAAAACATGACGGAACAAGGGATGAGCAGTCTGCTCTGACTGGAACGGCAGCTAGCAGCAGTGGTCTAGACGTGGGAGATCCTGTCCAACCTGCACGATTCTGTGATTCTGAAACTAACATAAGTCTCTATATACATTTCTAAGTGCAGTTAACGGAAAGAAGAATCACATCAGCAGGAGTCTGGGATGCAATATACAAATTCCTATTCTTTGCCATCAATTTAATTGTTTTTATCTTTATCGCAGTATAAATAAAACAGTTATCTTGTGATTGGGGGTTGGTTTATAGACAAAAATTTAGCAAGTACAATAGTACTTCTTACTTTCTTCATTAATGTATGCTGTCCAGTTAAATTCTGTACCACTAAAGTATGGAAATACATATTTTTCAAAAGCTGTTGTATTTTTAATGGCCAGAACAGGCATTTATTCTTCAAGTTGCCCATGAACAGCTGCAGCCCTATCAGTGCAAATACACTCAGGCAAAACACAGTCAGGATCATCACATCTGAGCTTCTTCACAGACTGAATTAAGGCTCCAACAATAGTCTTCAAGCCTGCAAACAGAGGCAGATTTTTATAATATAAATATGTAATTAACTAAAATGCAATGTAAACATCTCCAGCACACTACTAAATACCATGCACAGCTTAAAAAAAAAAAAAAAAAAAAAAAAAAAAAAAAAAAAAGTCGAAAGCATTTTCAAAGAAAAGCTAAAATACGTTTCATCATTCTGAAAAATAATTTGGAAAATATGAATGGCATACATTTCAAAGCCCGCTGTTCACATCAAAGCGCAATCATGCCCTCTCTACACAGTACATCTAAGAAAAAGAGTTAGTTCATTTTCTTTCGATGCCTCGTCGCCAACCTTTACCAGTACTATTCCAATAACAAAGCATTGGTTCGAGCCAGCAAACAAAAAAAGACCACATCTTTTTCGTAGTAATTTAGTCTGTATTCTAATGCATCATCTTTGCTGGAGGTGGGGTTTGGTAAATAGGCATCAAGCTAATAACTACAACAGCAATTTCCATGCTACTCATATCATGAGTAATAATCCCTGAATTCCTCTCTCAGAGATCAACTTCACAAAACACTAGGAATCCAAATTGCTGTTCATAAATACGTGTAAGTAACCATTATTGAAAAGACGAATGATCCCTAATGGGGGAGAGAAAATAACAAAATGGAGGAATATAAGCTATGTAATGGTATTCATGCAATTGCCATTAAACTCTGAGGCTGACTGTTTGAAAGAATTAGGAAAAGGAAATTAAATTGAAAGTAAGACAAAACCGGGAGGCTGCTGGTGAAAGCACCGTTAGCTCTGGCAGTTTCAGTCAGCCTCAGTGTTGAACCTCGCTCTCCCACCTGGAATGACTGATACTGTTTTCAAAACTCGGAGAACTCTGAATGTTCTCAACGCTGAGACATTGCCCAGTCCACAAACTCTGTCACATATCTGTAGCGAGGGATTCCACATACAACACAATGACAGCACACACAAAATTAAACAGAGGTGATGTAGAGTGTCAACTATTTTACACAGTTACTTCTTACCTGGACTTACAGAAATTTTCAAAGCTCTCAATACTCTGAAAGTTCGAAGAGCTGCAAGATTGCCTAGGTTTACAAATTCTGTTATATACCTGTAGGATTAAATCACAGTTATTCAGAACTGAGGTAGAGCTATACTACTTACCTGGACCTGAATCCAGAAATCCTTTTTTTTTTTTTCCAAAGGAGTAAGTTTTGAAAGACTTGCATTCATATTTTCCTGTTCTCAATTAAGGTTTCCCTAAGAAATTCACCCTTAAGATTTTCCATGAACTGCAAAAATTTAAAATGAAACCTATAGACCTGCTTTTGTTTTTAAAATCCTATTTTAAATTGTTTCTTCAGTGGTATCTTCTGTACTGTGGAATAGTCCACTAATTCTGCTATGTGCTACATTAGTGTAAAATATTCAAGTGGAAAAACTTGAAACACAATTCAGCCACCTTATTTCATATAAACTAATATAAGCCAAATAAACGATTACAGATTTAAAAAAAAAAAATCTGTTATTTTACTTAAAAAAAAATAATACTTACGCAAAGGAAATGACAACAAAATCAAGCCAGTTCCAGGGTCACGAAGGCAAGTAAAATCATTTATACAGAAGCCTCTTGCAAGGACTTTTACTAGAAATTCAAAAGTATAAATCCCAGTGAAAGTGTACCTGTGAGAAAACATCCAAGGAAAAGTTAAAGATTGTGTGTTGTTCAGTGATACATCATGAGCACAGAGGAAACAACTCAACTCCAGTAATTAGTACATGCACTGAACAGGAGTTATAAACTGACATGAACTATAACTGTTTCCCCACCATTCTTCTGTGAAATAATAGGATTATACTTTTTTATTTTGTCTGAAAATATTTCTGCAGTTTTAGCACATAAGATTCTTTAATTTTAGCACTAATAATAACAATCATAAACAACATGAAAAATTTGTTTTGTTCAAATAACATTTGAGCATGATTGCCACATCAAAAATAAAGTCCATGGTAAGTGAAACCTAGTATTTACTGAAGGTACTTCATGGCTGACCAGGTAGATTTAAGAATGATAAACAATAATCCTCAGCAGAGGTATTTTCTTTAAAGAGTGAGTGCATCCATAATTAGATTTTGCTGCATTAAGGTGTTTTAGGTGGGCTGTCAAAAGTATCTTCCACACTGACAAACAGTAGTTTTGGGTTAAATGATCATTTTCTTTTTTCTTTTTTACTGATAAAAAACAGCTGAAGAGGGAGAATGTATGAAAGCATTGCTTGTACGGACATTCTGAGGAAAAGTATTTATCAGCATTTTATTCAGAAAAAGGTTAACAGTGTCACAGCTTTTTTCCTTCACAGAGCTTGCAGGACTGTGCTGCTTTGGGTTGCAGCTAGCATCAAACTCCGAACAGGAAAAAGAACAACACTGGTATTACACAAGTAAGTAAAACTGCATGGTTTAGCTCTTAATCTGCTTTTCAGTCTTAAAGCACTTTAAAAATTATTAGACTATTCAAATACTTACTCTACATTCTTTGCCCATTCTGGAAGATTCCTCCATGTCATAACCACACAATTTGCCAAATAGTGAGCATAATGACCTTGTTGAACAATGTTGACCATAGTTAAGGAAAATACCCGTTCTAAAAGTCAAATTTGCATAACACAAAATACAAGGAAGTGACCAGGATTTAAAATACTGACAACACATACTATACGAATCAGTTTACTATCCCTAGCATTAAATACTGCAAAATATTTCACAAGAATGATGGTTATACACCTATCACAGAATCACTTAGGTTGGGAAAGACTGCTGAGGTCAGCAAGTCCAACTTCTGACTCTTCATTTGTCAACTAGACCATGGCACTATGTGCCACATCCAGTCACTTCCCGAGGTAGAGGAATATTGACTGATAGAGGGATAGTGACTCTACCACTTCCCTGGGCAGTCCATTCCAATGCTCAACAATCTTTTTTGTGAAGAAAGTCCTCGTGATGTCCAACCTGAACTCCCTGTGGTGCAGCTTGAGGCCATTTCCTCTTGTCCTGTTGCTGATTACCTGAGATAACAGCCTGCCCCAACCCCAGCCACGCTCTCCTTCCAGGGAGTTGTAGAGAGCAATAACGTCCCTCTGAGCCTCCTCTTCTCCAGGCTAAACACCCTCAACTCCCTCAAGCTGCTCCTCATAGAAATCATGTTCTGGACTCTTCACCAACTTTGCCACCCCTCTCTGGACACACTCCAGCACCTCAATGTCCTTCCTGAACTGAAGGACCCAGAACTTGAGCTGTGACCTCACCAGTGCCGAGTACAGGGGACAGTCATCATCCTGGCCCTGTTAGCCACATTATTCCTGATACAGGCCAGGATGTCTCTGGCCTTCTTGGCCACCTGGGCACACACTGCCTCATGTTCAGCTGCTGTTCCCCAGCACCCCCAGGTCTTTTCCCATTGGGCCACTTTCCAGCTGCTCTGCCCCCAGCCTGTAGCACTGCATGGGGCTCTTGTGGCCAGTGAGAAGGACCCAGCAGTTGGTCATGTTGAACCTCATGCTCTTGGTCTGGCCCATCAATCCAGCCTGTCCAGGTCCCTCTGCAGGGCTCTCCTACCCTCCAGCAGATCAACGCTCCCACACAACTTGGCAATATCCCCAAACTTACCAAGAGTACACTCACTCCCTTCATTCAGATCATCCATAAGGACTTTAGACAAGGTTGGGTTCAATTCTGCACCTTAGGGAACTCCACTAACGACTTATCTTCTTCTGAAATTAATCAGCAGGTTAACTGACTAATCTTAGCTCAGATTGATTTTGAAAGAATTAAAGGAAGAAAACATTCAAGCACTAAATCAAAATTCCTAGTGTTAACATTAGTAATATAAATCATTAACAATTTTTAACAAACCAGTTGAAAAGGATATGAATGAACCAAAATCTTAATAGCTAGTCTTCTAGTGATATTGAAAGGAGATAGAAGGTACAAGGCAGGTGTGGCACTGAACCTGTAGATTGTCTTTGCTTTATCCAGTACTATAAATGTCTTTAAAAAATAAAAACAGCAGGGGGGTAGTGGGATTAGAAATTAAGGATACATTTTAATAACCTTGTAATAATAGAGGCTGCCTACACACATCTCAGTAGGCAAATTTATTTTCAGTAGAACTATGGAAGGAAGCAAGAGATTCTAAATTTTCACACGAGCAATGAAAATACTACACCATACTTTTTTTGTCTCTGTGCTCTTAAAATCTGCACTTCAGGTTTCATTTTCTAGGATTAAGTAATTACATAAAACTGTAACTAAAAATGTGACCTTTTTAAATTTAAGTTTAATGCAGCTCCTTTACTTGCATTTCAGAACAAAGTTGGCAATGCAAAACAAAGCACCTAAGTAACCATTTTTGGGACCTCACAAGGAACTATTTAACCATTTCAGCATGTTAAAACTGCTTTTGGGATGAGACATTCTTGACTTTTAAAATCCTCACCCTTACTGCCTTGTTTGTGCGGCTGGCATTAGTACCATCAATGTAACCATTTTTGATTTTGAATAGAAGATGCAATGAAAATATCATCTAATAAAATCTTAATTCAATACATATTTAATGATTATTCTCCCAAAATCTAATATCCAGAAATAAGCAGGTTATAGCACTGAATAATTCTGTTTTCCAGTGACATTTTATCATAAAACAAATGGGTGATTTGTCAATAGTGTTCGTGAAGTCAAGAGAACAAAAACTAAAACAACTAACTAATCTACGTTTGATTATTAGTTTTCAACATATACTAGAAAAAACACTGGTTTAATTAGGCTGCTTATTTCAGAAACAATACAAGTCTTTGGTTAAATTCTTATCTTGCAAGATACTATTTCTTGATCATCGAGTACCTAATTTCAAGAACTCATTCTATGCTTTTAGTTCAACAAGCATTTTATTGATTACACAATAAATAATTACTTGCTGCTTATTTTGTACTGCCTTTTAATGTAAACTCAGTTCCATTTTCTTGATATAATTTAACTTCACACGCCTATATAAAAGTAACTTTTCTTCATCTGTACTTGCCAAAGTAAACACCTTGCTCTTTCTTCTTTTTTTTAATATCTATAAATGAAACTGAATCAGTATATATCAATTTAGATTTTGTGTTCAGGTCCATACGGGGCCATAACACAGACCCAATACACCAAAACCCAAAGACTGGGTTTAGTCCTTGCACCTTTTTTTTTTTTTTTTTAATTTTGTAAGTATGTTTTATGGTATTTTAGGAATGTTTGACAGTGATGGTTCTGTCATATGACTGAATGAGCACTTTGTCTAAAGCCTTGTGTAATGAACTAGATCTCAAGTATGATGTTTTTCAAAAAAAACCTGGAGATAGCCAGAGATGAGAAGTTTGCAAAGGGTTCAGCATTAGATCTGAAGAGACTACAGATTAATACAAAAATATTTAATACATTTATTACAAAATTACCATAACATTAGACATTTAATACAAAAATACCGTAACATTAGACATTAAAAGAAAAGCGCAAATTTTTTTTAAAAAAAGGCAACTGAAGCAAGAGTTAGTTGTCTTTACTAGTGAAATCAAAATAATAAACATATAGCACCTACTGCATAATGCTTTCAAACAGTTCTTCTGACCAACTCCCCAGCAGAACATGTATCAGGTTATAGTTAAACAGGAGTGCTCTAATTATAGTCTTAATACAAAACACTTACTTTTTATTGATGTAGTATGGGTCCAGGTCCTCCAGGGGTTCAGACACCATTCCTGGAGGAATATCACCATAAATAATGGCAGTGTCTTTCCTGCCTCTAAGTCATTAGTGGCTCTAGGTGATCTTCTTCATGACCAGCATCATCTGTAGGCTCATCTTGGTCACAAGGAAATTTCTCATCAGCAATACGTTTTTCAATAGCTGCAAGAGATTCCTCAGTGAAATAGAAGAAGCTGTCAGGTCCTGTGGTACCAGCATTGCCCGCGCCATCTTTTCATTCTGCAAATTTAAATGTTTTTTGGCTCTTGTGCAAGAAGATCCTAGGAGGGCATGTAGGAAAAAGAAAGAAGAAACAGAAGGTCACACCACCAACAAAATCCCCAAATGAAAGCTTTTGGCATAGTCAGCATCTGCCTCTTTTCCTCTTTATAAAGTCCTGTAGCAAGAAGTATTTCAATTAACAATCAGATATTTAATAGAAAATTAGCTACTCATGGCAAAGAGATAGAAATTAACAAGTAAGAAAAAAATAATGAAAGAAAAAGAGAAATAAAAATTTCCTACAGTTTCTCAACTCAGCTTAATACCTCACAACAAAAAAAAGGAAAACATTCTCACTTTCCCTAGCCTAACATTAGGTTACTTTATCGTGAAAAAGTAAAACATGTTTTAGCAGAGCTAAGTACCACCGTCAATGGTCACAACCTCTAAATACAGATTTATACATTTTTGGCACACCACCTTAAAACCCCTTGCATTTAAATTCTAAAAGTAGAAAGAAAAAACATGCTATTTTTATTACTCTCAATTTCTGACAGCAACATTACTCCATCTGCTGGCTTATACTATGATTGCCAAACTATTAGGTATTGCACAAGAACATCGTATTTTTAAGCCATATTCACAGGCACAGGGCAACTGGCCTGAAGTTTAGTCTTTCTGATTCGTACTACTTGATTTTCATCTGTAGCTTTGATGGTGCTATCTTTCTAATTAAGGAAGTTATGATGGTGAAGTGTTTTAGATTTATACAAAAGCACAGCATAACCAACATTTCAGTACTGTCTTTGAGACAAGGGTATTTTCAAAATACTTAAAAATAATAAATTAATTAAATTACAACCATTAATTGATTCTTTCTTTCTAGGTGATATTTTCCAAAGTGAGCATACAGTTAACACCTAAGGGTGCAGTATCTTCAGAATAAACCAATATTTTTGAACAGACACAAAATGGAATCCAGTCCCATTTGTTGACAGTCATTAATGTGTTTAGCCTTTATCAACACTACATTATGGCGAGTTGACCTTGGCTGGCTGCTCTCCCACTCATACTCCACAAAAGGAACTGCACAGGGGAGAATGAAGTGAAAAAGCCCAGGTATCAAAGACAAGCAGATAATTTACAGATTACTGTCATGGACAAAACAGACTCACTTAGGGAAAAATAACTTATGACAAATTAAAACAGAAATGGAAGGTAAAAAACATAAATCCTAAAAGAATACTCCCTTTGCCTCTTTGTTCCACTTCACTCACTCTTAACTCCCGCACCTCCTCCCTCCCCAAGAGGCATGGGGAAGGTGAGGTCAGACCACTGCAGTTCTTTGCCACTCCTTCCTCTGGTTTTTCCCGTGCTCCAGCGTGCGTCCCTCACACAGGCTGTGAAGCTTCAGAATAAGGTTGCTCCAGTGTGGGCTTTGCATGTGCCTCTCCCTCAAGAACATTCTCGTTCTCCAGCGCAGAGTCCCCCAGAGGCTGCAGGTTGGGTATTTGCTGTAGCACTCTCCTCCGTGGGCTGCAGGGAAATACCTGCTTCAACACGGCCTGTCCCAAGGCTGCCAGGGAACGTCTGCTCCAGCGCCTGCAGCCCTCCTGCTCCTGTTCCCCTGGCCCTGGAGCCGGAGCTGTTTCTCGCACACTCTCACCGAGTGCTGCTCACCCTGACCTGTGGGGGTTTGCTCTTTCCCAGGCGTGTTTTCCCTGAGGCACTGCCATCCTGGCCGGGCTGCGCCAGGCTGCCCCGGGCTCTCCACACGGAGCCTGTGCAGCAGCCCCCGCCCTGAAACAGCCCCCGCTGCTCAGAGTGACCACAGCCCCACCGTCAGCAGCAAAACACTTAAAGCGCGTTTGGGTGATGGCAAATGCTATAGGCTCCCGCCACCACAAAAGCCACAGAGTGAGCCAGTTCCCCTGACCCCAGTGTGTGCACTGAGGATGCACCGGGAAGGAAAAATACTGATGGCAGACATTTTCATGAAGTGCAACAGCTGCAAAGTTAAATAATCCACGACACAGTGAATCCCAGATAGCTGCCATTACGTCAACTTAATGTTAGCTGAGGAAATTTTCTATTTTTAAACAATTTACAGGAACTAAACAATTTTAGTTTTTAGAATTTTAACAATTTAGCAGGAACTAAATTGCCATGGACAAACAATCCATCATTCAAGCCATCTCTTTTCAAAATTAGTCAGTTGAGGTTATGGGCAGGCTTCAAATCCCTGCTTTTTCAGCTGAGCCACAACAGGCTCCAAGCCTTTGTCACATACCACAAGAGACTCAAAAACAGGGAGCCCTTTAGGCTGACTAGTGAAGAGGTGAGAAATTTCCTAATAAATAATTAAAGAAATCAGACATTCTTCATGTCAGCTCTTAAGCACTTTAAGAAACACAGACAGGTTTTTTCTCTGGAAAAGAAAGCCTGAGAATGCTTTAATAAAGAGCCTTTCCTTATTATTTAAAAATGCCTAATCTCATCTGTTCCATCTTAAAGTGATTCACTATTTTCAAATGCAAGATTTGATTGTTGTTTAGTCTTTTGGGGCAAACCCTTAGCACCAGTGAACCTGAAGATCTGCCCAATCATACCTGGACTGAGAACCAGTTGTGTCACAAAAGGTGCTTTTTCTTCAGAAGCAGAATTGCACCCATGGCTCTAAAACCCAGGAAGCCTTCAGCAGCAAAAAAGGGAGAGAAATCTGTCTTCCAAAGAACACCAGGATCTTTTTCCATAAGCTTCATTTTTACCTAAGACCTAAGGTAATGGAAGTATTATTTGCTATCTTTAGGTCATTTATTTAGTTTAAAACTCTGAATTTGGTTTTTTTTTAAAAATGGAGGGGTAGGCTTCATTTGCAAGCTGAAAATTCACAAGAGTTTCCTTAGTGCAAGCATCTGAATCTATCTATCTATTTTTTTTTTAAGTCAAGGGAAATTCTTACTAGTAGGGGCTTTTTCCTACACCAAGGTCTGTAACATATAGGAATTACTTTTTATATACCAGCACTACATGTATTGTAACAGATTCTGAGGCTAGCACTTGTAATACAATTTGTATTTCATGATTGATAGAAACAATTAATGCCATTATAAATTGTCCATACACTCAGTTATTATCTAAAATGGTTAGATGGTTGCACAAAGTCCTTTAGAGTCTGAAGAGACAAGAAAGCAAGATCTACAGCTATTAGACCAACTTCTACCTTATAAGCAAATAAAACAGCAGCTGTACATACGGTGCTGCCTTGTCACAGGAATGTTGCTCTTTACAGACTGAATAAAATACAAACTTTTTAGCACATCTACACACCACTGACCAGTCCTATGACCGTATATACCTATGAACAAGCAGGACAGTGGCAGTCTAAGAAATAGCTAGGAAACGTTGTGTTTCAACGATTATCTTCAGAAACAAGCATGTCAACAACAAAAACCAATCAAACAAACAAACAGGGGGAAAAAAAGTGAGATACTGGATGAGAATGCAAATATTTACCATAACATTCAGCTAGTCTTGTAGAGGACGTACTCATTACTTGGATAAAGACACTACAAAACTTTAAAAATAGTTTTCTGGTCATCGTTAGGCATATAGACTTGGAAAGTGATGAATGCGATGTCCACAGAAAGTACTTTTTATCAAAGGTGCTTGAAAATGTCACTAACTGTGATGTCTGTCTATGTATTTTGGCTAAATTTACTCTTCAGAAGTCTATAATGCTTAAAACTAAAAGTTCATGACTGTCCATTTTACCAAATGCCACTATGGCCTTATGACAGTTTTTCTAAATTATTGCAGTTGTTATCAGAATGAAAACCAATCTTTCTGCTGGCATGTTCATATTCCACTGGTTTATTCAGCAAGGTTTAAGTGGCACCTTTAGGGCTGAGATGAACTCCAGCATTTCTCTCTGGAGACACCACAGCCAATGACTGCAGCACAATTCTCAGTGTTAACACAAGACAAAAAAAAAAAGTTATTTTCCACTACATGACAAATCTCTTCAGTGAATGTCTTACGCTAGCAGCCTAATCACAGCTCATGCTTGGAAAAAACCCCCACACCTATTAAACATTTCTTGAGTTACAGTTCAGTGACTGTTTGTTTCCTTCTCATGACTTTTTTAAAGTACTGCAAATATATAAATGATGTAACACTGTGGAACAAAGTGATGCTGCTTATACTGTTAGCTCATGGAAATCACTTTACCCAAGAAAGAAATGGAATAACAATACGAAAAAAAACCAAAAACAAAAAAAAAAGGATGGATTGGTTTAATGACTTAAATGTGTCTCTTTTCTGCAATTTTGACGGTGCTTGTATTACAAACTAAGAGGTAATAACAATCAAACCAGAAGATAATACTTAATATGAATCCTGAAGAAACTGTTTCCCTTCCATCCAAAAAATCCCACTACAGTCCTTCTGAAAGCCCAACATTAAAAAATCAACCATCAGTAAATAACAAAACCCAACATATAAATCCCCATTTTCTCAGCTTACTGTTAAGAAAGAGGATTCTAATATTTCATGGCTACACTGTGCATGTAAGCCTGATTGGAGACTGTCTATCAAGCAGGACAGAAAATTCAAATTACAAATGGAAGATTACAGAAAACTGCTGTATACAGCAGACTCTTTAGCAGCACAATACTAGGAAAAAACTCCTGGGGAGAAATGAGACAGTTAACAACCTGATACTAATGTTAACATAAATATATTCTTATGGAGTATGGTTGAGTGAGCAAGACTAATTTTTAAAGGATCTTTTAGAAAATATTTTTAATACACATACGAAGAAAAGCATCAGGGTAATTTATATTAACTGTGAAGCTTTAAGCTTGAGTCCACAGGACTATGGAAAAAAGCACAAATATATCTTTTTTATTGTTTTCATATATATAAAAATAAACATATATGTATTTGTTTCTATATTTCTTATATTATTTGCAAAAACAATGGTCAAGCATAAACCCAAACCAGTCGGCAACAAACCCACAATACTGATAAAATGTGTTTCCCTAACATATTTTTTGTCTTAACATTTTTCAGACATAGAATAACACATCTGCTCTTCCTACTATATATTCTACATAATGTTGAATTAATAATTCAACATAATTATGAATTTTTACGGTATTGTTTCCAATGTTCTCTCTGCTATGGTATATTGCATAGTGTTATTTGAGTAACTTTAATAAAGCTTTCGGTGTACTAAAGAAGCCATACTTCTGAAATTACTATGTCTCATAAAAACCTAAGTCTCACATGTATGACATTTCATTAAAAATAGAAGCTACCATCATGACAGTCAGGTGAAGATGTTCAGTGAAATTCATTTAGGCAAGTGATCAAATCTGACAAGTCATAAACAAATTTAAAAGTATTTTCTTTGCTATGCTCTTTTTTGTGCATTTCTGTATATAAAAAAGGTGGTTTTTACCACTAATATTTAATTCCACTACATAAATTAAGACTTACTCCATTAACAAGTACATTTTCATTGAGCAGTGATGTAGCCTTTGTTTTCTACAGAAAATAAGCTGGGTTCATTACTGCTTTGTGAACTCCACAATTCTGTGACTGTCTGCAAAACAAGCAGGATGCTATGACAAATCCAGAAAATTCTTTGGACAGTGGTTTAATCTAGAAAGTATCTGCTACTAAACATCAATAAGAACTAAAAGGTTTCTGAATTATTTATTGCTTTGAGACTGAGTAGATTAGACTCATGCTACATTTCACCCCTGATACTTCTCAACAACAGATTATGCCAATGCAATAACACTAAGTGGGACAGCTGATTCTTAAAGAAAATATTTTACCATCTCATTCTTCTGTCTGTAAGTAATTTCATTCTCTATAGCTTTTCCATGAAAAAAATTCTTAATACCAAAATAAATGGTATGCTTATGCTTAATGCTTATGGAAGACAAAATGCATTTCTGTTCAGTTTAATGGATTCTACTCCTTATATGAAATGTATCAGTTCTGAAGGTATTCTAAAGCAGCTATTTTTAATCCAATAGCCTCTGATTTCAATTTATGAGCTTACGGTAATACATAGAAGACATCAAGAATATTAACACTGCAGGAATGAAAAATGTTTAAAAGATAGAGGATGCTAGAGCTGATCTTAAAAAAAGAAGAATTCTCTAATACAAACCCATTTTTAGAATCTTCAACCACTTAGAGGCAGATCAGTTTGGCTTTCCTTTATGTCAGAAAATGCATTCATTGGGTGCAGGTCTAGGAAATTCAGTCCTCACAAACAAGCAATTCAATCCCCATGTATCAGGCCACCAACTTGGAACAGAGCCAACACACAGGAAAATAAACCAAAAACAACCAACCTTTAAGAGTTTTTTACTACTGGCAAGGCATGGAAGAATTGTGAAAAACATGACACATCACCAGAAATATGATATACACATATTTTTATTCTAGCAAGGATGATATTTGTTATTTGCATGACTACTTGGACATTTTTCCAGACCAGAGAAACATAGCTCAAAATATCAAGACCCTGCTTCTAGTTAGGTCCAAATAAGTCATGCAGCCAACTCTCTGCATAACAAGCCTAATTTAAAGCCTCAGCCTGTTAACTTCTCTTACAATCTAAAGGCAAGTTTATATCAGATTTGCTCATGCACTAAGACTGTTTTTCACTTCAATAACCCATCAGTGCTTCTTACTTTATGTATTTATAGTAAAAATTCTCTCAGAATTTTCATCTGGTGACATGAGTTCGGTGAATCTTTTCTGTGAGTCACATAAATGATACCAGTCACTGAAACTTAGTTTCACATTTTTTGTGTTTATGTTATATTGTGGGGCAGATTTGGTTTTGTAAATCCTGGTGTTCAGTCCCACAAGGTTTCATTATCCACGTGTTGGTTTTTTTCCTCCTCATTTCCCCAGATTCCCTCTTCAACTTTCTGCTGTTATTTATGATGTGTCATTTAACAAATTTAATACAAAACAAGACTTTCTAAAGTTTCCATCACAAAGCCCTGATAATACATGCTTGGTGACCTTTACTCCAAAACACTTTTTTATGACAACAAAGATGACTTTTTTTGTAGCTAGGTGCTAGAATTTTCTCAGGGAATCCATTGCTGAACCATTAAAACATATCTCCTGAAAGTTCATTTACTCCCCAGAGTGACTGCCTCAGTAGCAAATCAGAACTGCTGCACAACTTGTTCAGACCTCATAAGTTTGTATTAATGAATTATTAATACAGTACTAAATAAATTAAACGCAATTATGTTACAAAGTACCCAAACATTGTGCACAGCAAAGAAACCACATCATCCATGTACATGGGATTTTTCATCACTTTTACTCTTACAAGTGTCATCTATCGAGCCACTTTTATCAGAAGGTTCTATGTAAACCACTCAAAGCTTGTACATGATACCACCTCCAAATTATTTATTCTAATAAATAGCAGGTGAACCACTTGTTATAATTTTTTTTAGACTAGACTGTAAAATGGTTGAGTTTGGTTATCATTCTGATAACTTCACTGTAAAATTTATTTAAGATTAAATGTATCATGGATGCCTTACCTCTATCAGATTAAAGTAATCAACACTGTGATTACAGAAACAGTTTTCATTAATGCAGTATTATTCTGATTTATGACCAATTCCATGAAAGTTAGAAAAAAACATCCTGTTTGATTTTTCCACACAAGGAATGTGTATGTCGTGTCTGAAGTAGAAATGCATCGTTTGTATCAACTGCAGCTAAATGGAAAAAAAGAAAGCAAAATTAAAAAAAAAAAATGCAAATATCAGAGGAAAACATAGCTTGGTAGGCACCTTTTCAAGGTAGATAGTTGAAAATCCAGCTTAAAAGGATGCTAAGGTTACCTTACATAATCTACAATAAGTACAAGTATGTTCAAGGGATGTGTTTGAGGTTGCTACCCCACACTCTTGCACTGGGTTTTCCAACCCACTCCTCATTGAGGAGCCCAGGGCTTTTACACCAGCTATCAGCCCTCAGCACCAGCGGCAGGCTCCAACATTCCAGCTCACAGCTGGAGCTCTGGAATAACTGCTGCAGGTTATTTTATTGCTTGCCTGTTATCAAAATTTCATTCTCCTTTCTGTGTTCAGCTTCAGTACTGGGCCACCACTAACACAAGTCACCACTGCAAAGCAACAGTGATGAACGATGTAAAAGCAGTACACCTCCAAAAAAATGCAGCTGAAAGTTTCCCTTCATACAACAAAGGTGAATAAGGAACTTCAATTGAAGGAGCTTTTTAAGCTTCCACAAATCAAAGTTTAATAAGCTGAAGATTTTTTATATTAGAAAAGTCCTATTGAATAAAAATAAACTAAAAAGACAAAAAATTAGTACATAAAGAACAGAAACCTATGTTTCACTAGATTTGAAACAGTAAAAAATGTTCTTGAATCTGTAAAATGTACACTGTCTGCTTTTTTATTTACCAGAAGGCTCCAAAAATCATCATTTAGAGCACAGCAGAAAAGAACATACCTACCTAAAATAGAAAATAATTTTTCTATTAACTGAAAACTGCTAAAATTATGAAGCAGTCTTTATTTGCTGTTATGGGTAACATTAGTATTATGACCTAATAAACATGATGGAATTTTATTAGATATTTCTAACAACTATTTTAAAACTTAGCCATTTCATTGCACCTTGATTTTCCATGAAGAAAATGAAGACATCTTTAAAATGGTCAGAGAGCATGACTGAACAGACATATAATTTGGAAGACCTTAGAAAGTCAGTGTGCTTTGTTAGTGCTTTGTCATTAACCTTTTAGCTTGCAAACACCACTTATGTCAGGTCTTCTCCCTCAAATTTTTGAAAATATTTTTTTCCTTTTGGCAAATAAGAGAACATAGGAAAAAAGAAAGAGAGGGGCCAGGGGAAGGAAGAAAGCAACTCTCCCACCAAAGTAAACGCAGAGAATGTGAAAACTGCTGCAGAATGTAAAAGACATAAAGCAGGGAGTACAGCCATTTCCATTCTTCTTTCTGCCAGACAGGCTCCCTATATCTCATTTAATGGTCTCATTAGTGTAATCCGAGTCTACTTTCTGTGCTGGTCTAATTTCCTAGAAAGACTCAGCTACTGTTGTGCAAATGGATGCAGGCTTGGATGTCTGGTAAAACCTGGCTCAATTTATAGCAATATGGGGACAAAATTCCCACATCCATTCTACAGCTTCCTGCAAACACACTCAAAGTGGAAAATGGCATCAGCATAAATCAACACAGAGATGTATGGCAGGATGTTCTTGAAAAGGTTCACCTGTTAGGTTCAAAAAGGATTTTGCTCCTTCCAGTATATTACTGAATTTTGGTATGTATCAGAAAAAAATTGTTTACTAATGACATCCATTTAAAAAGCCACAGAAGCAGAATAAGCCTGTAAAACTGAAATGAGAGTTCAATACCAATTATTCAGTTCAGTTCAGTACAGCCTAAAACACAATGCTGTGTTTGTACAAGAGACTTTCAGGCTGTCAGCCTCACTGACAAAGTTCACTGTCTGCTTCCCAATGAACATGTGAGCATGAGAAAGAGAGAATATCCTAGAACACCTGACACCATGATAGCATTTAGAACTGCATTTGTTCACTTTTGGTTGGTTGTTTTTTTTTCTTTTAGTGGAGCTTCAATTATTCAGAAGTGAAGGGGTTTTTTGTACATATTGCCATGTGCTCTGGGATGACCCTGCTTAAACAGGGAGGTGGGACCAGTTGACCCACTGTGGCCCCTTCCAACCTGACTCATTCTGTGATTCTGTGATTGGGTGCAGTATAAACAGTGGCCTTAGCAAAACACCAAAATATCTCATTCCTGTGGAGATAACTTTTAAATGGAAGTCCTTTGTCACAGAATGAAGCTTCTCTTACATGTCTGCTTCGGTCCTTACCTCCTGTGATTGGTGTTCCATAGTATGTTACAAGTTTGTACCTTGTTGATTGTCATCTGCATATTCTGTCCTAAGTAATTCAAATTATATGTCACATTAATATTAAAATTTCACTTACATTATTAAAAATTCACTTAATATTAAAAATTCACTTGCTGTGCATTGTTGTGAATTTACAAAACCCACAGTTTTTATAAATATGAAAACTAATGTAAGATCGTGTCTTCTCTTTGACACACTAGCTATGGAATAGCCACTGGAATACCCATCAAGGAAAAGTGCCAGGAGGGTATAGACAAATCAAAATGTTTTGGAGGTTCAAAGAACTCCTCGAGCTGAAGCAGAAAATATATATACAAAACATGTACATCTTAACAGCAATGTAGGAACTTGCAGAATATGGTAAAATTACAAACAGCACAGCACTTAGAGTGGACATAACAGAATTAGGGGAAGCATTGATAGCCTTTTTCCTCATGCCAAGTTCATCACAAAAAACCCCAAACAGACCAGGCACACTCATCATCATCTTTAAGCCAACTGTTAACAAAACTAAATCTACATCTCTGTCAGTGACTGAAGTAAAGAGGTAGAGAGCACTTCCTTTGGTTTTTCTCCATGTTCTAACAATCAGAACTAGTTTAATACAGAATTGCTTCCTATCACAAGTGAAAGACAAATGGAAAAGAGACTGTGAAAGAAACTTGGAAAACAGGTTACCTGAATTTCAAATGCTAGAAAGTGTCAAGGTGAAACTAGTTTGATAACCACAGGCCTCTTTTACAAATAAATAATCCCTGGATTTACTACACTGTCTGTTTTGCTCAGTTTTATTCAGGGGTGTAATTATTTAAAATAAAAATTCTTAGGAGCACTGAGTCTTGCTATAAACAGTAGTAATTCTCTTAGTCTTTATCAGTCCTTTTCAGACATTCATGTGATCACAAGCCAGAACAAAAGAATTTCAAGGCAAATTTGGCAGTAGTTTTCTCTGGGGCTTGAATCCAAAAGTCTTAACATTTTCTGAAGTATTTGTCATCCTTCATTCCTTTTTATTCTTGGCTTTATATTGTGAGACAGGTCTGCATTCAAATGTATCTGACATTGCATCCAGTTGGCAAGAACATAACAGGAGACTTTCTCATATAAAACCCTCACCACTGGAGACTAAAGGACAGCTGGAAATACATCTCGTGTTCTCATTTATTTTCCATATTTACTTGCTTTTGAAAATTACTCCTGTTCTAGACTGTGGAAACAAAAATTATGGACAAGAAGAGTGAACTGGATTAGATTAAGCTATTATAAAATCAAACTCCCAAGTTATTGCTACTCTTGTGCCTGCAGAGGAAATGATGAACAAATTAACAGATACAACAGTATCCTCTAAAAGAAAACAAATCCTGCTGAATGAAAAAGGAAAGACAATGCCGAAATATTAATCTACTATTAATCTAATTTCATAATTTTTTTTTCCCCCACTGAACATGTTTTACCCTCTGCATTTAAATTCAGAGTTTCAAAATCACGACTGCACTGGCTGATACCAATTGCCAGCTGAAAAATTAATAAGAAGTGGCAGTAAAACACTGTATCACATTGGATTATTGAAAAATACTGGAATGTTGACAATTATTAATGATGTATTACCATTAAAAATACTAGAATCTAGCCAGGGAAATACATTCTACAACCAATTTTACCTGATGGAAAATCCATTTTAAAGGATGTCACTGCTTGTACGATGAGAAGTAATGTTCAGCAATTACATATGAAAGATTCTTGAAGATCAGAAAGAAAAGAATAGACTTCTATGAGCTTTTTCATTATAATCTTTAGACAAAGATAAATGTAGTGTTCTGGTTCAATCACCTTTTTTGGTCATTGACAACATATAAAGAATTGGGAAAAAAATCTCTTTTTCACCTCAGGTTAGAATGCCAGATATCTGTATTTTCCAGAACAGTGCTTAAAAACACAATGTTTAAGAATAAGAAGACAAAGTTGGTAGTTTTGTTGACCTAGGTTTTGTAAATTGTGAAATATTCAAATTTCTTACAATCATTTTGTTAGCAGCAGGACTGAAAAAAAATCTGCCAAATTCACACTGCCTTATCAGGGCGTGCCACTTGGTAGTAGAAAAAGAACTGCACAGAAATGTGTCCACCAATAATGCTTATTCAGAAGCCACAGAATCATCTACTGGCTTGGAATCACCTGCCTTGAACTCAGTGATTCATAACCCTTCTGAACAAACTCACAGGGACCCTTGGTGTGGCTCAACACATCAGGCTGGACAGGGCTTTGAACTATCTTTCATCCTGATGAGGTGAAAGATCCCATCAGGGTGCCCCTGATGACAGGCCTGCCCCTGTCTCCAGTACAGAGAGTTAAATATCCTTTTGGCCACTAAAGGCCCCATTTCCCACACATGAAAGCACTTGGTAAGAATACTTTGATTACTACTGCAAGATCAGCACAGGAAACATCCAAAGAAGGCCTGATAGTTATCAGTGTTTGTTCACCATAAAATCTAGAGCCACTAGGAATACTTTTAAAAGTAATGCTTGATAATCATTTATTTTGCACAACAAAGCACCAGACGAGTATGGACAACTTAAGACAGATGTTTGAAAATACACCTACAGCAACAGTAACTAAAAGTAGTCATGAGCATATAGAGACAGTGAGTGAAAAAATCCTCCCTCCCCCCACCCGCCCCAAAAACCAATAAAACCCAACCAAAACTAACTCTAATCTTGTTCCTCACTGTAGGCACACAACTGCTCTTAATACATCTGCAATAGAGTACACAGCTCCCTATAACAACAGGCTTTGCCTCAGCTGCTACCTTGCTGCAGAAAGCAGAGATTAATGATATTGTAGTTGTGCAATATAAAGCAGAATTGCAAGGCATTCACAGAAAATAGACATTTAAAAAGTAGGATATAAAGTGCAGCAGTTGGTTTAAAGAAATTAATTTTCTTTTTTTTTTTTTCATATTACGCTGCCATTTTGTACTTCAGACAAAAAGAAAAACAGCTCTTTCAAGTCCAGACCACCAGAGCCACTGTACTTTGTCAGCACTGTAGAATGACATTCAGCTTCAAAACCTTCTGCTTCTTCCTTCCCAGTCATAGAGTAGGAATAAATAATTTAATCAAGTATTCATCAGGAGAGGGGAATATCCTATTAGTCTGTGCCTGCATTCCTTCCCCCTCACTATTTCGCATCTCTTAGATTCCCAGAAGCGTACATTATTCTTTTTAGCTTAGCCAAAAAAACAGCTCTATGAGTTTAAGAAAAAAAAGAAATTAGTATCTGCAAATTCACGCACAGTTTTCTAAAGCTAGAAGAAAATACCCATTATAAACATAATGTTACAGCTTTTAGAAAAGAGCCAGAAAGTTCACAATGTGAAAGAAACTGGAGGAACGGCACTAAAACACCATGTTTGGAAAAACAGTTACTAGAGACCTCTTCAATTAAACACCCATCTCCACCTAAAAGATATCAGCAAGCACACACATGATGCAAAAACCATGAAAAAGGAATTTGTGGCAGGTTGATTTGCTGGTAAGCACATTTATATCTCTTAAATTACTTGCAAAGTACTAAGCTACTGCCGTTAGACACATTTGTCCAAAGATGGGAGGAATATTGTCCTCAACCTAACTGAAAACAGATTTTTAACAGAAAAACCTGGACATTATCATTATTTATTATTTTCTGAAGGCTGTAATTTTGTTCTTTTTCATCATTCATGAAGTAGTATCTTCACTACAAAGAAGGAGAGAGCTTTGGTGAATTTAGTAAAAGGACAAAGATATAACAAGATTAAAAAAAAAAAAAAAAAAAAAAAAGCAAGCCTCCAGTGACCAGATGGAAAGAGAATGAAGGAAAGAAAGAAAGACAAAATAGGTGATCATGGCTATTAGGTGCTCGAGACAAAAGGACTCTTCTTTCATTCAATTTATTTAATCTAATTTTAAAAATAATCTTTATTAGGCCACAGAAACTCCTATAAAATATTATCAAATATTATCCTAAAACATCTTAAATGTCTTTTTTCCTGTGACAGTCTGTCTAAAAAAGAACTGATAATTGATAAATCACTTGAATCACATAAAGTATTATTTAAATCCTTAAAGTTGTAAAGGAAAATTATCATAAAAATTCTCATTGGTTTTACTTCCTTACAGATTCTTCAAAAGTCATGCAATGCATCACTCCAATTCTGAAGTACATTTTCCCACCAAAACTGAGGATCATATTTTAATGAAGTGAATCACTTGAGAAAAAATCAAGGGCTCTCTTTATAAAACGACCTGTATAATCTTTTTAACAAGGGAAAATCTACTTACTCCTTAAAAATACATCAGTTAACCTGCACACAGAAAAATAAGCTTCCAAGAAATACGATACGAATCCCAATGTAAGCTAATTAATATATTTTTCTTAATAAAAGTGGTATATAACACAAAATTATCTATCACAGTAGTCTGCTATATATTTACATGCCTAGAAATCTCTTGTGTAGGCTATGGAAGAAATTCAGGTTGTGTTGATCAAGACTATTGTACCTAAACGGATTGCCTGCAGGGAGAGGTCAAGCAAACTACTGTCTTATATTCTCTAAGACAGACCAGGAGATCAACACTCCTTAATGAACAACCACAACCTCAATGCTGAGCAAGCGTGCAGCTCCCAGGCAGCAGGTCCCAGAGATGCCACTGATGCATTTAAGGGCAAAGCAGCACACGTCCCAACTAGGTGGCACACCTTCGAAATAAACATTTCCACACTGGCTGGCCAGCTGCTCAGAAGGTACATATCTCATTATTTTAAAAAATTTGCATGCTAGCTGAGCAAGCCAGATGGTCAAGAAGTATATGCACATTAATTATTTGGGTACTAGAAACCAAAAGCTCCATCCTGGCTGCTGTCTGATCAAATATCAAACATTTCCTCTGCACATGCAGCATGGGAACAGAACTCACCTGGGAGGGAAATCAGTGCGGTGGGTGGAGGCAGCTGGGAAAGGGTGGCTATGGTAAGGGAGATGAGGTGTGAAACAGTCAAGAATTACTAAAGAAATTGTGGAAAGAAAAGAAATACAGCAAATGCAAGAGGAAAGGAAACAACCTTTCTACAATCTGTAATAAGCTTAACCCCTTATACAAGTTTTTTATACACAGTAAAAATAGTTGGGCAAAATACTTGTAAATAGTCTAAGAAACTTATTATATGTTCAGGAAACCTGAGGAACCTTATTATATGTTCAGGAGATACACTAATGAACACAGTAGGATTTTATATTTCACACTTAAGGCACAAAAAAACCCCTTTATCAATGATACTGTAAAGGTAAATCAGTATCTATAAAAGCATTGTAAAGTTACATGCACTTTAAATCAAAGTGAGTGTCAAGATTATGCTATATTTGGTTATTTTTCCTGTGCAGTGTATCATACCTGATTATCTACTCATTTTCATACCAGGATAACGTGTTTAATGAATCACAGTTGCCCAGACACAAAGCCAAACAGGGAGTCAAATGCAAAGGGGTTGCCTGTTTAGTCCCAAAACTTGGTGGGGTCTTGGGAGCACCCAAGACAGAAAAAAAAACTAGAGATGACCTGCCAGCTCCTGCTTTGGGTGCAGCATGAATGGCATCATCTGTCTGTACTGGCAAGTCCCTGGGCACAGTACCAGTCCTGAGGGAGCCCACCCCTGCAGGCACACGGGACAGCTGCCAGAGAACACTGCCCCAGCCCCTCTGCAGCACTAGGTAACACTGCAGGGGCACACAGGGACACCTTAGGTCTCCTGGCCACTCAGGCGCCACTAAAATACGGCAACTTCAAACAAGATAATGTATGTCACAAATACGTCACAAAAGCGCACAAAAGAGGCTTGATGGAGCATTGTTGCTGTTTTTCCTTATTTAACTTGTTGAATTGCAGACAAGAAGATTTCATGAGATTTTCAAAGAGAGAGCCCAGTCCTCACAGAAAACATGACAGAACTTCTATGGAAATAACTGTATTTAATCTATTTTTTCACATGTGAAAATACATCCAAATTTCTGGGGGGAGGGGGGGGGGAAGGCAGCTTTGTCTAGTCCGCAAAATCTGCATACAAGATTATTTAATTTTTCCTTTAAACTTCTGCTTTGATACTAAACTTCTAGAACAGATTTCTTCCACAACTTTAATAAAACTATTTTATTTATTCTGAACTTATTACATCACAGGGGAAAATGCAACCTGTATTTAAAAAATTCAGAAAGAGTTAGTCTCCTGTCTAGAAATTAACTAGTTAATGGGGACAGAAACCTTAACAAGAGGAAGTAGACAATTAATGGAAAATCTTCCCTGGTAGCAGACAGTCTGCTTTAAACACAAGTGCTTCAACCAGTGCAATCACTCATCATTGAGGATGACTCAACCCTCTCTAAGGAGCACGACATCTGTGATTATTATTGATAAATACATCCTTGTCCTGGGCTGAGTTTACAATTTATTTCAACAGGAAAGGAAAACATTTTTGAAGATTAAATTATACCAGTTCTGTTGCCGTGTGTTCTGGATTATGTGGACTTGTGCAGTCCCAAAGGACATGCTGCAGAAGGCACCCAACTTAATGTCCCTATAAAATAATTAAACAAGGACACACAAGGATTAGATCCAGGTACAGTATTTTTCTTCAGACTGCAATAAGACGGAATGTCTTCTACATGCTCACTGCTTATGAGTGTGTCTTAATAATAGATACATGAGTACGTATTAACAATAAATTATATTTACTTATATGAAGTAAAACAAAGTGTTTTTCAACATTACCTCAAAGCTTCTTCCTTGCCTCAAATAAGAGAAAGAAGTTTTATGATAAAATACCGAAGGCAAAAGCTGTCAATATCAATATTTTACTGGTGGTAAAAAAACCTTAGGCCAACAAAATCTGTTTAAAAGCCCACAAAATTGATCCTGTCTTATACTATTTATCTCCACTTAGCACTTCTTTTAATGTGTGCAGTTTTAAAATCAACAACCTGTTTCACCCACTTCCATTTCTCTCTTTTGAATTTCATCTGCAAACACTGAATAGTGTTTTAAATATGGAAAGGATAATGTTTGCTTTTGTGTCTCTGAGGAATAACATAAAATTATCAATGCCTAAGATTTACACAGAACTTGTATTTTCATGAGGTCTGCATTTGTATAAACCTTAGCTAAACACACCTTTAGATGGCCAGCTAAAAACCGCAGTATTTTTAAATATAAGTAACAAAGAAGAA